>NC_056748.1:594943220-595075720 GCF_019279795.1 Protopterus annectens
ACATTTTTCCAGAAACCTAAAAATATACAAATACCAGTGAGCGTTATACTTTTAAAATTTGTGGAACTGTCAACACACAATATATTTTGTGGGCGAAGCTCCTTATTTAAAAAAAATAAACAGAAAAATGTTAATATTTGTATGAGGCTGTCGCCCTACCCCTTTAAGTTGGACCCCACAAAAAATCCAATGTTTTACTATAATAAGGACAATAAAATGTACTGCACCGAATTATATGTCTACATGGATATGTCTTATAATTCCTAAACCTTCCAGCAGTGTAACAAGTTTGTGTCAGAATGAACTGAATTCACATTGACATTGAAATGTATATATACAACCTATTCAAAATTTCACTGCTTTAATAACAGAAAATAAAAAATAAAAACAGTTCAGGTGAACAACAAGAAATTGTACTGAGCCAATAAAATGAGAGAGAAGCACATTCATCTAGCAAACTATGAGATGTAGAGTTCTCAGACAAATGCCACCACTACAGTAATGGTGTTTTTGACAGGTAAAATACCATTAGGAAGCATTGCTCTGACACTGGCCTTCATCAGAAGATTGTTTTTCACTTTTGTGAACGTTCAATTAATTGGGTTAGTAAAGTTTCCTATTAGTTTATGCAGACTTTGTTTTTTTTTTACTTTTAGTCATTTAGCAATATATTCATTTGAGGCTTACTGCTGAATGTGGATAGGGGGGTGTCATCCATTTTGTAGCTGATTTTCACTTTGTTAAAGAAAGCTTTCTTAGTATTTTAATGTGCTAATTCAATGATTTTAAGTGCATGACTTCTATGATAGCTGCAGGAGATAAACTGAGATAAGTGAAGGATAATCCTGTATTAAGAGTTAGCTTGGACTTCTCTAACAGTTGCAAAAGGCAATGAGTTGCACATCCTGGGTGAACAAGACCATTAACTCCTGAAAGCTTTAGTTACAACTGAAAATTCCTCTTGTGTCTTATACTCCCAGTCATATCCCTCAGGGTAATGCATGCATGTGAGAACAGCTGACTTTGCATACCCATTTACATGTTTTATGTTTCTTCTGCTTATGTTACGAAGGTTTCTGTCTCTTGGTTAAGCTGCATTCAGTTTTGTATTTATCTTGGGAAATGTACCCAGTATTATCTGAAGAAGAAAATCCATAATGAGAAACATTAATTGACAGAACCTGATACAGCACTAAATCCAGCATTTTTTTATGATTCTCTTGACAGACTAGATAATTACTTCTGTAAAACCGTGTAATTAATGTCAAATCCTTATTGCTAGAATATGATGCATTAAAAACAGTCACTAACCACCTCCACCCTGTTCCACTTGTTTCTCAGTGATAGAGTCATTGAGTGGCAGGTAGAATATATATGTAGTTATAAACAGGCTGATTACTATGCATTTATTTAATTTACCATGAAATCTGTCTAACTTTACCACATTTAATGGACACAGTATACTGGCTAAGATTTATATACCTTAAACATGCAAGAAAGTTGTCATGAACTGAAAAAATGACATATAGAACAGTGTAAGCAGAACTGCTCTGGGAAATTGAACAGATGCATAAATGCAACTAGTAATTTACTACAAGATCCAACCTATTGTCTCATTTTATTTAATTATTAGATAAAAAGTGAAGTGACCTTTACAAACTCTTCTAAACTATGAAGCAGACAAGGCAATATGCATGGATAATTTAGAATATTCGTTCTATGTATGTTGCTTACTTTTGGGAGGATAATGATGTCTTCATTTAAAAGGGGCAGATACACAACTGTCAATAAGAGGTGGTCAGCATTGAACTCTCAACTTTGGAGCTGTCTGAAAGAAGTTCTGCCTACTGCAGCTTGATGTAGTTTCTTATTCAGTAAGACACGGTACTCCAATTATGTTACAGTGTAAGCTCACACTTTGGGGGAAAAAAAAAACTTTAAACAAAAAAAAGTTGTATAAATTGCAATATTTATTTATAGTGCTGAGGTCTTTTTAATAAAATGCTGTCTAAAGTGAAGAAACTGAGTTACTATTTTTTAATTTAAATAATAATCCATTGTGTCTATAGAAGAAAATATTTCCTCTCCTTTTCAAGAAAAAAGAGGCCTTCAAACTCAAATCTTCTTACTACCTACCATCCTACAAGTCCAAGGATGACATTAAACTAAAATAATAATACACCAGGAGTATATGCAGTAACATGGTGCTGGACATCATAGACATGATTGTGAATGTTGTAAAACCATTTGCAGCACTGCTGTTTAAAGGAAGCAGTTGTTTCCTTCAGATAAGCCACAGATACAATGCAGCAGCATATGACAGACTGTATCTAGTGTCAAAGGACAAGACAGGCAGTTGTGTAAAAATGTAGACACAGTCATACAAAAGAAATAAGCTGTTCAATGTAAAATGTGTACTTAATGAGTAAAGTAAAAAGGACAATACTCAGAGTTCCAGGCAATTTTAACTTGCATGCAAATTAATTCTGACACTCTGCTCTGTATAAACGGAATCTTTTAAAACATTATACATTGCATAAAAAGGTTCAAATAGCTTTGCAAAGCAGCAAACAGACATTATGTGGCAATTCATAACTTGGTAATATAGGTTTGGCTGCAGCTACATAAAATAGATAATGTTGTGAACTAGAGATTAGCCTTTATCGCATGTATGAATGTGTATCAAAATGAATGGGAACTCTGGCAAACTACAGACATGTTAAATACTGCAGAGCCAAATTAGTTTATGGTCATATCTATATGTAGAACTTATTATTCTGTACAAATCAGTTATATATAAATAATATAAATGACTATACTTTAAAAATACACTAATTTTGGATTTTAATTTTATTACATCTAACAATACCTAAAAATATCCAGAAATGAAATAACTTCTCAGTAATCTTTTTTAATTCCAAATGTCCAACCATATCCATATTGTTTGTGTGCATTTTATGCATATTCACATGGGTTTTCTGGCATATTTCTGCTAAACATTGCTCACATGCATTTCATACTGATGAACATGTTACATAAATTAATAATAACTCAAGTATTTAAAAATTATAACTAAAGTGATGGCCAGAACAACATGCAATATAAAGAGCTTTTAAGGGTAAATTTTTGTTTAGCTGACTGAATTGCTAGACAAGGTTACAATAAAAAGAAAAGTATCTTCACAGAATGTAAGTACCACATGGAAAGGACCTAGAAATATAGACTAGAATTTTATAACAATTTCTATCTAATTTTATTTTGAACATGTACACACGCACACCGATACAGAAAGATATAAGTGAGTATATATTCAATTATTGGAGTCGAAAGTCATCAAAAGTGAAGTCATCTTTGCCAGCATTCGGAAATTCAACATATCAAATAACTCCAAAACAAAGAACAAAAGATGAATCACAGAAAGTGGATCATAAAAATCCTGAGGCACAATTAGATCAAATGTCTGAATAGTGGGAGTGTTATGAAAACTTTTTTTTAATTTTTTTTAAAGGTAAAGGCCCATCACCCTTTGCCTGCCTTATTAATACCTGCTAAGCCTAACTTTGCCCATGTACCTTATTATGCTTAGAAACACTTTCCATAACACTGCCATTAACTAATCTAATTGGACACGCACATGCAAACACCCACACACAATACACCAACCATGGCCTCACTTAACCCTACCCAACCCTACTCCTTCTACTCTTCCACCCTCTAATGCTGAAATCTTCAGTATATCTAAAGGTTTAGAATTACTATCACAAACCCACAATTACATTTCCTGCAGACATTCAATGCTCCACTCATGACATTTTAACATTGATGAATGAAACAATCAACTAAAACTTATAGCCATACACTCCATCAATCAAGGGATGATTTGATGAAGTGAGTGACGCCCACATATATTTTACACACACACAAAAAAAGAATAAAGAAATAGTGTAAATGAAGTTGTAAAATTGTATCATTTGCCAGTCATTCACGAAATGTGAATTTGGGCTTCAAATGCATCCTGCTTTCACTGTTGCTGGCAAGGATGCATCTTTCCAAATGGCAAATGCGTAATGGACACTGATTAGTTAGCATTCCTGTTACTATGAGCTATCAGTCAGGGATGTTAGCATTTCTAGGTTTGGCAACAGTTCTTGTTGATAACTGTCAACATCATACTAGTAGGTAATCATATTTAGATATGTGGCCATTCCATGTAACCCCGTACGAATTGCAGGAGTCATCACTGGGCACATCGCAGGTGCTGCGAAGAGCACTTCTCGCTGACATCAAAGATTGAAACAACACTACTTTCATGAACTTTAATTGTACTTTGACTTAGGAAAGGGGAATGGTATTAGAAACCCAAAAGACTTGAAGAAATTAAAAAAGTAAGCAATCTCTGATGGTGTCACCAGAACTTTCCCTTTTTTTGTATTGAAGTCATAGAAGAAAATCTTCTCCACAGCAGTATTCATCGTACCATACTAACATACCTAGAATTACTTTCTGAACTTTCAGGATTTATGTAGATGCATCTGATGTGCAAAAATTTTTTTGGTCATGTCCATGGCAAAAGTGTTTTTCTTCCTTGGTAGTTGGTGAGAAAATAAGTTTTTATTTAATTAGAATATTCACAAAATCTCAATTTTCCACCATCTCTTACCAAGCCAGTTCTTGCAATTGATACAGTAACCTGGGATGCTGAATCTGTAATGAGCATATCCCTTCCAGCCATATTTCAGAAAATATTTCATGGCATTTGATAGATGTGAATCAAAGAATGCAGTCAAGGTATTTTACTACAAATGCTTCTTTTCTTTCTTGTGTATAATTTTCAATCACTTGTACTCCTGAAACAATGTTAATATTTCACAAAAAAAGATAAATGAGAAATCTTAGTCCAGGACTGATTTTATATTTTTCTGCACATAACACAAGTAAATGCAAGAAATAGAATATATTAGCTTAGTAAAAGTAGATGAATGAGACATTATGGATTTAAAATCTGCCTCGAAGGAACAGTAATATATTATGGAAGTGTTTCTGAATGACTACTTTATTGATTCTTGTACAAGTTTTGGGATTGACATTTTTAGTATATTTTTTCCTTTGTACTTCCTGACAAAGCCACTGTTACCACTACATATTTGTACTGCATTATTAGACAAATACCATGGGTTCTGCACTTATCCAGGCAGTGAGTTTTCTTTTTCATAATTCCTTATCATGCCAGCAAAGTACTAAGAGATAGGTTTATAATGGTATGGAGTGACATCTTGGATTTCATATTTATGAGTGGTGTTATCCTATAGCCTCTCCTTGAAGCCAGATAACTCCATCTACCACTTGTTTTGAACTGGGATTACAGTTGAAGTGCATACTTTATCACATTCCCCAAACTCTTCCCCCAGGATGCATGCATAGGTAGTGCCTCATTTCTCACCATTCCCAGCAGACTCCTCCAATACCTGGGTCACCAATTGAACATGGATCATTTGTGTCACATGACTTCATCTCTAGATGCCATAAACCTATCATTTTTTTTATTTATGAAGTGCAAGTACTAGCAAGTCTGTGGTTATTGTAATAGTGCCAACTTGTAGTAATGGCAGCATCAATGACATGACCGTGTGAGTCTAGTATGAGTCACCATATTATACAATCCCACATTCAGCATAGGGCTGTAGAAATCTGTAAAATGTAATGAACTTATGGTGATCCAACACAGAAGTTAAACCTTGTAAAGCATTTTCCAAATTAAAAGTTTAATGTACAAGCTTTTAACTAATGATGCTGTATGTTTACATAGAACAATGTGGATTTAAACAACGAGATAGCATAGTGGTTAGAGTCCCGGCTTTGCATGCAGGAGTTCATGGCTT
Source organism: Protopterus annectens (assembly GCF_019279795.1). Taxonomy (NCBI): domain Eukaryota; kingdom Metazoa; phylum Chordata; order Ceratodontiformes; family Protopteridae; genus Protopterus; species Protopterus annectens. The sequence continues at coordinate 594,949,100 of NC_056748.1, forward strand.
GAGTACCAAGACAGGCACTTTATTTTGGATAGGGGCAATTATTTTTTGGCCAAGGCTTGTAAAGGCTCCAGGGGCATTAGCCTAGTACACACCTATGAACCTATAATGTATATGTACATTGTAGTAGTGTAATAAAGAGATGAGAGGGAATTGTTTGCTGGGGAGAAAAGTGGACCTAGACCTACTTACAGTGAGGATTAATCACTTCAATGATGATGAATCTCAACGCCAGTATTAACATTACTCAGCTATATACAGACACAGCTGCACTATAAACTTGATAAAAACAGCCACTTAGAGTTAATAGAGCCTTGTGGTTATGATGGAAGAACACTCAGATCTTGTAGTTCAGGATTTAATGGCCTCAGAATTATTATGCCTACTGTAGGACTGTGAGCAAGGCACTTGGTCAGTCAGTGCTACTAGGTGGTATGTGAAAAAATGATCCATAAAACTGCATTTCATTACTGTTTAACTGCATTTTACTGTATTTCTTTACTGTTTAACTGTATTTTTTCATACGGTGAGTTCTGTTTTTGTCTGTAAGTGGTTAATCTGTGCCTGTCTGAACTTTACTGTGTTCTTAACCCTTAAATTGAGTAGCATAGTTTGAATACAGTTTTGCTGCATCCAAAGTTTTTTTTCTTCCCTTTTGTGTTTCTGGCAGCCATCTTGTGTTGGTAGGGGCCTATCTCCTCTGCTAGTGAGTGTAGCAGGGTTGCCTGGGCCTTGTCTGGCACAGGCTGATTGGTAAAGAAAGCAGGGACTAGCAGGATTACCTAGATTTCTGTGTTACCAGAATCTTCTATTTGTTTCTTGTATTTAAACCCCAAGTTTGAGCTTGTTTGCATGTCACACACCACAGGCGCACTGTTTTTAACCCTTTGTGAGGTATTCCAGATACAAATTTTCCCTTAGTAGCACTTGTGTGATCTCCTAGTAGTACTACTCTTAGACCTTCCACCCTTTACCCTCCTAGCTCCCTCTCTCTGGTCTCTCACCCTCAGATTCTGACAAATATGGATGGACAATTTCCTATGCTTTCTCCTGCCAGTCTGGTTGATATGGGCATCCTGAGACACTGTAGCACCTGCCTCATGTACAAGGACAACCCTCTATTGCTACCACCTAGGAACACAATTTGTGAGAGATGCAATTACATTAAGAGCCTAGTCTCTATGCTCTCTCCCTCACAAGCCAGTATTATCTGGCACTGAGAAGGTTGTCAACACAAACACAACTCCTCAAACACCACCCACACTTACACAGCACACACCCACATATGTGGAGGTTCTCAACAAAAACATACACAAAGAGAGACCTCCAAGGCAAAACACATGTGAACTCCACTGCCCACCACATCACACACAGTCCACACACCTGTGTCTCACAGTCAGCTAAGCCTAAATATAAACCCAGTATATTAGTCAGAGGAGACTCCATTGTAAGACACAGATGTGCCCCTCACCAGGCTGGATAAGGAGAAAGTCACTGTTAGTTGCTTGTCAAGTGCCAGAATCCGCCATATCACCCATGCAGTCAAATCTTTTAACAACAGTTACTATTATGACTCTGTCATAGTCCATGTTGGCATGACTGACTTGAGACATACTTCCCTGGACTATATGGAGAGAGATATGATCGAGTTCACTGAATTAGTGTCCCAGGCAGGTATGTTCCTACCCTTAAGCAGCATTCTACAATCACCCAGAATTATGCCTCAATGCAAACAGAAAATGATCGACTAACAATCGGCTTAGTTTCTGGTGTCATTCCAAGGAGATCCCATACCTGACAGCCTGGGAATACATGATTGACAAATCATGATGCTTTGCCAGAGATGGCCTGCATCGGTCTCCCTTGGGCTTCAGGCAAAGTCTCTTGCCTCTCATAGTGCCTTTTTAGGCAATGCCATGAGATCAAAACTACCAACAGGAAAATTTCATCAAAACACAAATTAGAGGTCATGCTGCTAAATGGTAGGAGTCTAAACATGAAACTGCACTAATTGCAAGCATTCCTAACCCTGGAAGATACTGACATGTGTGCAGTCACAGAAACCTGGTTCAAAGCTGCGGAGAGCACCCAGCTATACCAGGTTACTCATCCTATCATACATTCAGACTGCAAACCATGGGCAGCAAAGCCAAAGGAGGTGGAGTTGCAATTTATATAAGACACACACCTCCAGGCTGGTCAAACATTATGACACACAGGAGACACTCAAGGTGCAGTTAACTATTAAAAAGACCCCTATTCAAATCATAGCTAGCTACAGGCCTCCAACTTTGACTCAAGATGCCCACTCCACTTATATGGGCCTCTTTGAATCTATTCAACCCCTCATTCAGCCCTTTATTTTTTTTACATTTGTTATCTGGCCCAGAGAGCCCTTTTTTCAGTGGAGACCTAAGGAGAAATCTCCAGGAAAGTAATTAAAAAAAAAGAAAAACCTCACAATTCAGGTTGTAAGATACTTAACAGTACAAAAACAAAGAAATAAACACTACAAATATCTACAAGGCAAAACCACAGTATTTTCAGAATGCAGTAAGAATATGTTTGAGAAATTTGGTTAGAATTAAGTTCATAGGTTCATACTAGGCTATCTGCCCTAGGGCATTTATAAGCCTAGCCAGTGTGTGTTTGGCTTTCGCCACCCATTTTAAATTAATTTTGCTATGCCCTTTTTTGAGGTTAGTATACTGTGCCTCTGTCTAACAGTGACACAGAAGTGATACCTGGGGTAAACCTACGATCTCCCATCCACTCATCAAGATTCCTCTTGAAGAGAGTCAATGAGGGACTCTGCCTAACCTGGACTGGGATTTTATTCCAGAGTGAAGGGAGCCTCTGGGTTATAAATCTGTCCCTCCAGCATGTCCTATTTATTTCAGTGCTGAGGTTCAAGTCTCTCGAGTGCGTAGCTCGATGGGATTTGGATTTTCTGAGGTGCAGCATGTCCATTAATTTTGGGTTGGACATGGCTTTTTACGCCAGGCACAGATCGCCTCTGAGCAGGCGGTATGCCACTGAGTAGAGCTGGAGTTTCTTTAACTGGGCAGCATATGGCATCTGTTTGAGCCCTTTGATCCTCTTGGTGAGGTACTTTTGGGATCTTTCCAGTTGCTGCAGGTGTCTGGTAAGGTACATCTCAAAAGGGGCATTGTACTCAATTATGGGCCTGATGAGGGATGAGTAAAGAGGCACGATGACCTCCCCTGATCTAGATGTGAATCCCTTCATGATTAGGTGGGCTATATAAAATGTTTTTCTAACCACTTTGGCCACATGGTTGTCAAATGAGAGATTGCTATCAACTTGGGTCCACAGGTCCCTAATTACTTCTTCTGTACTTAATGGATTACCACCTATGTGGTAATTTGTGGGCACTTTGTTTTTGCCAAAGGGGATGACTATACACTTTTGGCGCTTAGCTTGAGGCCATGGCTCTGGCACCAGTTGTCTGTTTCTATGAGGCCCTTTTGGAGGATGCTTGTGTCGGCTGGAGAGTCGATTATGGCGCCCAGTTTGCAGTCATCTGCGAACTTGGTCAGCCACAGTCCTTCCGTGTTGGCCTGTACCTCCGAGAAATATATACTGAACAAGAGAGGTCCCAGGACTGAGCCTTGTGGGATGCCACTTGTAACTGGTTTGGAGTCTGACATGGCTCCAGCAATTCTAACCATGTGGGTTCTGTCCTTGAGCCAGTTTGCAACCCATCTAGTGACATAGGGGTTTATATTTAAGCTGGTGAGCTTATCTATAATGCCTGAGTGGGGTATTGTATCAAAGGCTTTTGCGAGGTCCAGGTAGGCTGTGTGGACCATCTTCCCCTCATCAATGGCCTTGGTGACTGTTTCAAAAAAATTGACCAGGTTTAAGAGGCAGGATCTGCCCTTAACAAAGCCGAACTGGGTAGGATCCAGTGCCTGTAGATCCCCAATATTTTTATTTATGAGGTCCATGATGATCCTTTCCACAGCTTTGCAGACCAAGCCAGTCAGGCTTATGGGGTGATAGTTTCCAGGATCCGTTGAGGCACCACCTTTGTGGAGAGGGACCACTGTTGCTGTACGCCACTCTTTGGGTAGATATCCTGCAGTAAGGCTGAGATTGAACAGTAGTTTTATGTCTGGGTTTAGCTCTTCTTTGAGTTCATGTAGGACGCAGCCTGGGACACCGCCTGGTCCCATTGATGCTGTGTTTTTTGCTTTGGAGAGGGCAGCTCTTACCTGAGCATCTGAGATGTCAGGGTGGCAGCACTCTGCTGGGATAGATATTTGCCCTTTGGTGGGCAGTTTGCGCTGAACCTTTCAGCTAGGATGTTGGCAATGTCTGTGGGTTCGGTGTATTTTTTGTCATTTTGGACTAATTCTGAGCATATCTGGGAATTCCCACTCAGGTCCCTAACATAACTAAAGAAAGCCTTGTGATTATCCTTAGTGTCCTGTGCAATTTTTCTCTCGAAGCTGGCCTTAGACGATTTTATGAGTGCCCGTAGTTTTTTGCTAATACTGATCAGAGATGCCTTCCCTTTTTGGGATTTTGCTCTATCATGTAGTAGCTTCCTCCTTCTATTGTATAGTTTGTTTATGGCTGGGCCTTTGGAGGATTGGGTCTTGGTTTTATTTGGGATTGCATGATCCATGCATTTCTGAAGGTGTTCATAGAATGCGTTTATAAATTATTCTGCGGTCTGGGCCATATTTTCCACAGGCCCGGGGGCTTTGAAGGATTCCACCTCGGTTTTGAGGAGTGTGAAATTTGCTTTAGAGAAGTTTTTCACTGTGGTTTTCTGGGCAGGGGGTGGGGTCGGGATGTGAATATCCAGTGAGATTAGTTTATTGTCTGATCTTACCAGTGAGGGATACACTTCTGGTCTGGAGCATAGAGCCCCCATGTTGGTGATGATCAGGTCCAGTATGTTTTCCCCTCTTGTGGGGGTGGTAACAAGTTGTCCCATAGCATTTGAGTTTATAAATTCTAGGAACCTTTGGGCTAGTGTGTTGGAGCTAGAGTAATGCTCCCAGTCTATGTTTGGGTAGTTGAAGTCACCCAATATAATGGTGTTTGGAGAGACCTTCATATTTTCCAGTGTTCTCAGGAAGGCCGAGTGGGGTTCCTGGGTTTGGGAGGGTGGTCTGTAGCAGGCTATAAACTGGAAGGCAGTTTTGCCCACTGTTAGTTGCACATGGATAGTCTCTGATGCTTCGTGCTGTGCCACCAACCTGGAGGTGTGGGTATCTTTGACGAATATTGATACTCCCCCTCCTTTTGTGGTTCGGTCCAAGTTTTGGGGCCGAAAAGCATGTTATGAGGTATAACCTGGTAGTGCTGGGGTGCTCTTGGGAGCCTTGAACCAGGTTTCTGTTACTGCACAGACATCGATGTTCTCCATGTTAAGGAGAGTTTCGAGTGCGTGCATCTTGAGGTTTAGACTTCTAGCGTTGAGTAGCATTACTCTTAGTGTTTTATCCCTTGTGATACCTATGCAGGTGGGTTTGTCTTTTGAGCCTTGCCTAAAAAAGGCACTATGGGGGTAGCAAGAGCCTTTGCCAATATCTGAAAGCCCAGGAGTGACAGGTGCAAGCCATCCTTAGCGAAGCATCGTGGCTTGTCGAGCATGTCATCCCACACTGACAGGCATTGGATCCCCTTTGAATGACACCAATACTTAAGCCAATTGTTGAAATTGATCATCTTGTCTTCATATTGTGGCATCATTCTTGGTGAGGGTAAGATGCTACTCAGGGTCAGGGTCATACCGGCCTGGGCTACATGCTCAGAGAGCTCCTCTATGTCTCTTTTCATGTAGTCCAGGGAGATACATCTCAGGTCATTCACACCAGCATGGACAATGACTGAGTCATATTTGTACTTGCCTTGGAGTGACCTGAGTGCTTGTGTTATGTGGCGGATCCTAGCGCCCGACAGGCAGCTCACCGTGACCTTCTCCTTGTTCAGCCTGGTGAGCGGGACGTCAGTGTGCCTGATGATAGAGTCACCTATTACAAGTGTATCAGGTGTGTTGTTTAACCTTAAGGGCTGTGACTGTTCGGCACACTGGCTTTGTGAGCTATGTGTTGCACATGTTTTGTTTTGGGGTAGCGGTTGCTTGGGTGTCTGCTTTGGAGGTCTCTGCTGCTTAGGCAGATTTTTATTTAGAGCCTCCGAGTATGTTTTTGTGTGTTTGGTTTGCTGTTGGGGTAGGTCTATGTGAGACTGGAATTGTAGTGAGTGTGGTTTCCTTCTCCTCCTGACTGGTTACGCCAGTAATGAGTTGAGAGAGCTTAGCCTCCAGTTTGGCTATATGGTTGCATCTCTCACATGTGTTGGAATTTATTTACAAGGAAGTAGCAATGCCTAAAATAATCAGAGTAACATCATGGCATAGTACAACAAAGGTGCATTTAATAGCATAGGTAATAACTGCAGAGAGAGTAACATATGTAGACATTTTTGGTAGATACCAGGCAGATATGTTAATCGAGAGAAGAAAAATTAATTAGGTAATTTCCTGACAAGTACATATCCATGCATGTTGGAATTGAATTTTTAGTTGCTTTTTTGAATTTGCCACTTTTGGTAGTGGAGCTAGGGACCGATTGGGTGTGTAGGGTGCAATGCAATTTGGCAGGCCAGGAGCCAGGGTTGGGACTAGCTGTGTGTGGCAAATCTGGTTATTTTGTAAAGGTGTTTCTAGTTTGTTTAAAGAGATAATTTTGGAGGTTAGTAAGGGAGCAGCAACTAGGTGCAGAGATTGTTGTTTTTCTGTGGAGATTTTGTATATTGTTCTCTGCGTACTGTATTATAAAAGAGGGGGGCAAGGGGACATGTCAAATGCTTTGGACAGGTCAAGGAATAGAGCTAATATGAGTGATAAGGGGGATGATACATGGCACACCCTTGTAATTTGAGGGTTCTGTAGAATTTCCTCCTGGAGTGGTGTATTAAATTTAGATATCTGGTACTGTATTTGAGAAATAATGGTGGGAGTTTCCAGCTGATGTGGGAAATTGGTGAGCTTGTTAATGATCTGATGAACGGTTGCTATGGGCTTAGAGAGAATGATGATGGAAGAGATGAGGAGAGGTTGAGTCTTTTATATCAGTTTTTTCTTTTAGTAAGTTTTTTTTCATTTTTGAAAAAGCAAAAAGTATGCTTGCAGTTTCATTAGAAGGTTTGTTAGGGAAGTGGTTTGGGAAGAGGGGTTCCCTGTAGTTAGAATTTTGTTTATTGAGAATTTTTTTCAGTGGGGATGGGGTTCCTCTTGTTTGATTGATAACATTTTTTTTTTTAGTACGTACTGGTTTTTGTTTGTTTGTGAAGGTTAGCTGTTTAACTCAGGTGAGGTGTTGAGTTATTTTTTTCCTTTCCTCAAGCCTCTCTCTTGTTGATAAGTGTTCGGTGCTGCCATGGTGTATAACTAATTGTTCTACTGGGAGCCAGGGTAAGGGTTTCTAGAAATACATTGTTGAACCATTGGACAGCCTCCTTAAGGGGTGATGTGTGTATGATGAGGTGACAGTGTTGTATTTTTTTAAGGTTACGAGACTTTGTATTGGTAGCTCTTGTTAAGATTGGGAAAGTGTCTTACAACTGAGGTGGTCACTAAGGGAGCTAGGTAGGGTGGAAGGGTTATGATAGCACTGGGGTTTGGATACTAATATCCAGTTGATAACCAAGATGTTCTGGGAATTTTTTTGCTGGTGCTTGGGTGAAGTGATCAGCTGGGTAAAGCCATAAAGTTTTATAGAGTAGCTAGGGATGCAGTATTAACAAGGATGATGGTTTCATACAGAATGGATATAGAAATCCAAGAAAGAAATTGCTCGAGTATGGGAATGTTTTTACCTGGGGTTATGTAAATCACTGCAATGACAAGTTTTTTTTTTTTTTTTTTGATTTAGGTTACAGGTTGCTATAAGTATTTAAGCAGAGAAGAAATCAGGGATAGCTATTGGGTGGGGGTGGTCAGAGTAGAGTATAGCTGCTCCTCCACCCTTTTTTATTTCTATCCAGTCAAATAATATTATAACCAAGGGGAAGAATTTTATAGTTTGTAATATGAGGTTTTAGTCATGTCTCAGACAGAGCAAGTATATCTGGGTTATACTGAAAAATCCAGATGTGAAGGAGGGTACTTTTATTGACAATGCTTTGTATATTCATTGAAAAAAGATAGATTTTTGGAGGCTTGTGATCGTAATGAGTTATTTGTGAGGCAGTTAGGGGGGGTGTATAAGTATGGTTAGAGTGCTGTTGGCAAGGGCCTGGGTTGGGGTGAATATCACCAGATAAGAGTAGTATTGTGCTTTGAAGTATTTGTATGAAGAAATATTTGCAAAGGAACTGATGTTTTGTTTTGATGAGAGGCTGGGCATTTGGTATGTACAGTACTTTGAACTTGTGAACTTATATAGTGGTATGGTTAAAGAGAGAGGGGGCAATAGGGGTGGAGTGGTTATATGTATGGTGGGTAGTGGGATAAGAGATTGTGGGAGATGAGGTGGTAAGCAGGTATGGAGTATGGTAAGTGGTTAAAACCAAGAAAAGAATTAGAAATAGGTGGGAGAGAAATAGAGTTTTGAAATGTATAGCCTTGATTTATATTCAGCTCAGAAATAATTAAAGGGTAGCAATTTATGTAAGGTTAGTAGAAGAAATCAGGAATTAACTGCAGGAGTTTTCTAAGGTGAGTAACTGAAAGAGCTAAAGCATGTAACTCTCAGGAGGGGTGGGGAGTGGGTGTTATAGTTGATAGTGATATGGGGTATGAGTAGAGGAGAGGGTTGTCTATTGGCTGGTGTGGAGGTGGGGCAAAGCAGGTTTAGCTATAAAGGAAATGTCAGGCATGGGTGAGAATGGGGGTAGGGGAGCAGAGTGGGCCTGAGCACAGCAAGGGTGGAGTGTGATGAGCCAGAAAAACTGGACCAGGCCAGCTTGTAAGAAAACAATCAGGAAAACCAAGCTCAGTCAGTTCCAGGTCAGTGTATTGCAGTATCTTCCTAATAACTTGAAATCCCCCTGATCCTGGATGACTAACTATCCAACCATAGATTGGAAGAAGTACTCACACAAATGCCAGAGAATCCTTGATTTCATCAGTGCGAATGCCATGGCCCAGCTAGTCGACACCCCCACAAGACGTGAAAATATCTTGGAATTGGTATTAACCAACATGAGTAAGCACTGTGGCATCCTTACAGTGTCATCCTCCCTGGGAACATCTGACCACAAGCGGTCACTTTCAAAGTCGCCATCTCCCCAGACCCCCCCCCTCCCAGCTAAGATCAAACAGAAAAACTTCTCCAAAGTTGATTACAACATCTTGAGGGAAGGTATAAACAGCTTCACAGCTCCCCCACCTTCCTAAGGAACTGGCACATATTTTCAAATCTACATCAAAGTACTATATGAGCATTTATATAACTGCATGGAATCAGGAATACCCAACGGGACAAAATCCTCCTCCTCAAAGAACAGTAAACCTGTCTGGTGGACATCTGCAATAAATAAACTCTATAATAAAATGAAAAAATTGCTTTCCAGGACCAAGAAGGAGCAGGTGCCTAAATGGAAGCAATCTCTCCTTACCCTGAACAAGCAAATAAGAGTGCTGGTGAAATTCTCCAAAGCAAACTTTGAGTCCAAACTAGCTGCTTCTACTAAAGACAGTCATAAGGCCTTCTTCACATATAACCATGATCTCAAAGGAAGCACTCAGATCTGTTCAGAACTGGTGGTCAAGGACACCACATATACAAACACCACAGATATATAGCCAACCTGCTGGAAACTTCACTCTGTCCACCCCCATGAGTAAATCAGGACATCCCCAGCATCTGTCCCTCCCTTATCTCTAGGGAGCAAGTCATCACTGACCTCTTCACAAACAAAAAAATACAGCCACCATGGGACCTGATAACATCCCAGACTGCATCCTACATGAACTCTGCAGCACCATTAGGCACCCTATTCAACCAAAGCCTGAATACCGGCTTCGTCCCAGCTGAGTGGAGGACAGCCACCATCATCCCTTTACACAAAGGTGGAGAGTCCACTGATCTAGGAAATTACAGAGCCATCAGCTAACTAGTCTGATATGCAAGGCCATGGAGCAGATTATTGTGGACCTCATTAACAAGGACATTAGCAACCTCCAAACATTCGATCCTATACAGTTTGGTTTCAAGGGGAGGTCATGCCTGTTAAATCTGGTTGCCTTCTTTGAGGCAGTCATGAAAGCCATGGACGAGGGGAAGACAGCGCAAACAGCCTCCTTGACCTAGCTAAAGATTTAGATACTATTCCCCACTCGGGTATAATAGATAAACTCTCTCAACTAGGCAATCTGTATGTTACCAGACGGGTAAGCAAACTGGTTCACTGATATAACCCACCTAGTATACCCCAGGGATCAGTCTTGGGGCCTCTTTTGTTTCGGATATACTTTTCAGAGGTGCAGGCCAAAATAGTGGGCTATGGCTGATCAAGTTTACAGATGACTGCAAGCTGGGCACTGTCATCAATTCCCCTAGTGATGTGGGCATCCTCCAATAGGGTCTCACTGAAGCAAATGACTGGTGCCAGAAACATGACCTCAAACTGAATGCCAAAAACTGCATCATCATCTCCTTTAGGGAGAGTGACGTCCCCTCAAATTATTGCATTAATCAGTCATGTGGGACTTGGGCAACCAGGTTGATAGAAAACTGACTTTTGATCACTATATTACCTCCGTTGCATGGAAAGTTTTCAACATGCCCAACCTCATTAGTAAAGGTATCTTATCCAGGGACAAGGAGGTCATAACATCCCTGCATTGTTCCCTTATAAGACCCATTATTGAGTACAATGTCCCTTTTGGCATGTACTTCACAAAGCACATGCAACAGCTGGATTGACCACAGAGGTTCCTCACCAGGAGAATCCAGCGCCTCAAACATCTACCCTACACAGATTGACTAAAGGCCGTTCCTCTACTCAGTCTCATACAGACCTCTCAAAGGTGACCTCTGTCTGGCATACAAAGCAATCTCAGACCCCAACTTGATGAGACTGCTGCATATCCCCACACTCGTGACCTCAACTTGGTCTGTGACATCAATAGGACTTGTTAGCAGGACAGATCTGTCTCCCAGAGACTCCCCTTCTGTGGAATAGCCTATCTCCACATTAAGCAGAGAACCTCATTAACCCTTTTTAAGCACAACCTGGATAACTGGATGGGGAAAGAAAATACACCCCTAGGATTCCACCCATGTCTCTGGGACTGGCAGTGGCATTGGGTGCTGACTTGTCCGAACATAGGCTAAATTCTTGGCTAGACTTGTAAGGGCTTCAGGACCAATAGCCTAGTAGCTTCCTATGATCCTATGAAAATCAGTACTGCACCCTGGCTGACAATTACAAATAGCTAAGAAAACCTAATTATAAACACTCAATAGAGGGTGCAAACCCTTGCTCATAGAGTAGCAACAGACTGGAGTGCTCACTTACAAATAAAAGAACAACATTGCATTTTCCCACCAGGTAATTACTGCTTGCTCAGCAGCAATGCACATCCTATAAGCATGTGTAGATAGTATGGCTTCCATAAAGTAAATGCCAGAGTGCACATATGTTCATAGTTTAGTAGGAGGTCGGCAATCAGTTGTTGGGCAATTTTCAGCCTAGCCCTGAACATCCAGCATCACAAGATGACCTGACTGAAGTCATTTTTGCAACATTTCAAACAAATTGGGTTTTCACAGCTGAACTCTGGCTGATATATCAAAGCTTTAACATTCCCTGGAGCATACATCCCATGTATGACCACAGCTTGCAAGCATAGGACTATATTTATAAATGTAGGAGCATAAATCCTTAGGATCTCTTGCCTCCAGCCCAAATGCAGGTCAGGCTGGTGGAGAAATAGTCAACCAGCCTAAACACAGATATCACACCAAGGATTATCTTTGTGTGACAATTTGTACAGTAAACTTCTTGGATTCAGGTAAGTGCCCCATTGGGAAATCTTCCTTTTTTCCTAAACTATTTTGCTGTATTATTGTTAGATGTTAGCTAAAAGGTGTAAGTGTGAGCACTGGAGGCAGATTCCCTGGAGACCAATATGGAGTCATACATCCGTAGAGACTGTTAGTGCAACTGGGAAAGGGAAACCCCAAATTATTTCAGAAGGGCCAGAAAGTATCCCATGAATTTTAGTTAGATAAGACATTCCCATCAAACTGATTGAGATGCATCAGGAGTCAGAGCCTCCATGCTTGATTCAAGTTGATAGCATCTCACAGAAACAGCAACAGACAACTCAGCAGGTTTCCTCACCACCTCCTTCTATGGAGAAGTGGATGGACTTTTCAAAGGGTTTGTTCAAGGCCATTATGGCCTTAAAGCTGCCTTCATTTACAGCTCATCCAACTCCACAGAAGGTCACTGGGGAATCATTCCTTGGAAGAGGATGCCTCAGTTTCTGATGACCATTTATTAGCCCACTCCTCTGAATTTCACTTTCCTAGGCAGGTTCTTTGAGACGAGGATTTCCTGTCTGCTGTCTTCCCTGTGGAAGAAGCATCCTTTGGAGAGACCATTTTAAATATGACAAAACATTCTGAGTAGGAGTCTAGGCAAATCTCTGATGTCCAAAAGATATACTACAGCCTTTTAGAGGTAGGGACTCAGTCTCCACCCATATGCCACCAGTCCTGGAATGCTTTTTGGATACTTTCAAATCCATGTCTTCAGCTCCTTACTGACAGTCTCTTGCGCTGAAAAGGCAAGACAGATTTACAAGGTCCCAGAGGACCATAAGTTCCTTTGTAAGGATCCTTTATCTGACCCTTCAGATCTTTCCCTATATTCTGATAAACGTAAGCTACCACCCAATGGCCAACCTTCAGGCAAGGATAGCAGGGCTATGGATATGTGGGGGAAAAAAGGGCTTATGCTTCTGCTCCGGCCTGCAAGGCATCTTTATTCAGTTGGAGCGCATATTTGACTTGCTTCTGCATGACTATTGCAGATCTCTGCATTTGATTTTGAATTGACGTTTTTCATTTATGGTTTGATTACTTCTATTGTTTTATAATTTTCATGGGTTGCATTTGTTTTGTTTTAAGTTTTTTGTTCTGTTAGAGTTTTTATAGGTCATGGCCAGGGTCAGTTAGAAAATAATTCCTTTGTAGACAGTGAGTAACATCTAGCTATTTAGTGGGGGGATCCAACTAACAGCATTCCTTTAACTAGAAGCTTCTGAGGCATTTTTATTTAGCTGGAATGCTTATTTGCCTTGCTTCTACCTGACAATTGCTGATCTCTGTCTGCATTTGATTTTCTCACCCACCTTCCCAAATGCTGTCGTACTCAAACTTGGTAGCTTTTGAGTTCGCCCACTGCTATTAATCTGATAATGATTAATATCATTAATGATAATGATCAATGAGTAATGGTGAGTGTGGAAGAGAGGTGAAGAAGAGAGTACAGACAGGGTGGAGAAGAGCGACAGGAGTGATTTGTGACAGACGAGTACCAGTAAGAGTGAAAGGGAAGGTCTGCAAGAGGGTAGTGAGACCAGCTATGTTATATGGGTTGGAGACAGTGGCATTGACAAAAAGGCATGAGTCAAAGCTGGACGTGGCAGAGTTAAAGATGTTAAGATTTGCACTGGGTGTGACGAGGGTGGGCAGGATTAGGAATAAGTATATCACAGGGTCAGCCCAGGTTGGAAGGTTTGGAGATAAAGCCAGAGAGGCAGGATTACGTTGGTTTGGACATGTGCTGAGGAGGGATGCAGAATATATTGGGAAAAAGATGCTAAGGATGAAGCTGCAAGGTAACAGGAAAAGAGGAAGGCCTAAGATAAGGTTTATGGATGTGGTGAGAGAGGACATGCAGGTGGTTGGTGTGACAGACCAAGATGCAGAGGACAGGAAGAAATGGAAACAGATGATCCACTGTGATGACCCTTAATGGGAGCAGCCGAAAGAAGTCCCAATCACATCTCATCAGCTCATTCAAATCAGTACAGAGCTTTCAGTTGGGAAGGCCCACCCCCTTACTCTCAAACTTGAATTATTTTCTGTTTCCTCCCTTCCCACTTAAAAATGCATTTTATTCAGCTGCTTTTACTGTATCTGTGCTTCTTCCTATTTTATTACTTTATTTTGCTTTTTGCTGCTAGTTCTTAAAAGTTAATAGTTGCATTTATTACTGGTTGTTATCAGCCAGTTTTAATTGCAACTGTTATTTTAAGCTTCTTAATTTTTAAGCACTTCAGCTTCAGACTAGTTATCTTATATAAGGAAGGTTTGCTGTCTACACTCTCATGGCAGGAGAGGTAGTTTTCATCCTTTTAAGTTGGGAATTGCTGATTGAAGGCTTATTGTGTCTGTTTTTCTAAAAGTGTCTTAGTTCTTGTTTAAGCACTTGGTCTTTAGGCCAGTTATTTTGCACCGAGGACGATAATGGTCTACACTTGTGAGGAGATGGTAGTCTCCACCCTTCTGAGATGAGAATTCTTGGCTGAGGGCTTATTGTGCCTGTTATTCTAAGTCTCTTCTTTTGGGTTTATGCTCAATTAACTGGAGCTGCTCTGTGTTTGGTGTCCTTTGACAGTGGTCTAGAGTGTTTCTGCATGAATCCAAGCCATCCAAAGCTAAGAACAAGAAATTAAGCTTATTTTGAGTTTGATCTACACTTTTTCATCTGTATTTTACTGTCTTACTGTATTAATTTGTTCCCTTTTTGACTGTTTTACTGTTTGTGCCTGCTTATTACCTACACATGTTTTGCACTGAAATATTGCTTAGTTAGCATAGACTAGATCACACTTGATGAATTTAGCCTGTTTTTCATACACTTGAACTGAAATCTAGCCATCTTACATTAAGAAGGGCTCTCCTGCACCCTTGTGGCAGAATAGTGCGGATATAGCCTAGTCTGAGCTGGGGATTGCTTGAAGGATCATTGTGGGATTTACTATTGGAAGACTAGTTTAAAACAGTTTAATTTTAGCAGTATATAAGCCTCACATTTGCGTGTATCTGCACACCATGCAGCAGGGTTTATCAGCACCTTGTACAGATACAAACATGTAGAAATATTTTTCCCCCTAGACTCCAGTCAGTGAACCCCTCTACGGCTTCTCTGCTGCTCTTTGAGCAACTCAACTGCACACTTCTGCTCTGTAGGCAATTCAGCTGAGCACTGAGCAAAGTTGTCTCACTTTTAACCCTGATCTATAGAATTAAGTCCCATTGTTAATCCCAGAGCAATAGCCAATCTAGTTTGCCCTAATCTTCTATAGAATTAAGCCCCCATTATTAATCCCAGAGCAATAGCTGATCTACTTTGTCCTCTCACAAACTAGTACTTAGGAATTACCTGCTACTGTGGACAGTCAGTTTCCCAACATTTCTCCATCCAGCCTGATCAACATAGGCATCCTGAGGCAATGTAGTAATCACCTCATGCATACTAATGACCACCTGCTCCTAAAGCAAACCAATACAGTATATCTGAGAGATGCAAGTGTACCATGAAACTTGAATCAGTCCTCTCACATAACAATAAACAAGACATCAAACAGGTTGTTTGCACACACAGCTCTCCTCATATACAAAATAAAGTCAATACACACAAACCCACATATGCGGAGGTACTCACCAAGAGTCTACCAAAAGAACAGAGACTTTCCAAGTGCAAACAACCTACACATACTGGTACATGAACAAAATCCACCATTACACATATGCATATTGGCGTCTCAGCAATTAAGCCCCTAAGGCAAAACACCTCAAAACCAAATGCCCTGGTCATATATTCAGTAGTGAAACACACAGATGCTGCCCTCACCAGGCTGGTCAAGGAGAAAGTCACAGTCAGCAGCCTGTGTCAGGATCTGTCAAGTCACACACACAAGTCACTCAGCAGCAATTACCATTTTGCGTCTATCATAGTACATGTTGGATTGAATGACTTGAGACATAACTCTCTCGACTATATGAAGAGAGACACGATGAAACTCTCAGATTATGTGTCCTAGGCAGTTATGTCCCTAGCCCTGAGCAGCATTCTACCTTCACCTAGGATGATGCCACAATACAGCCAAAAATGACTGATTTCAATAACTGGCTTAGTTCTTGTGTCACTCCAGGGGGGATCCAGTATATGCCAGCCTGAGAAGACATGGTTGACAGACCACACTGCTTTGCTAAGATTGCCTTCACCTGTCTCCTCAAGGCTTTTGGATACTGCCAAAGACACTTGCCTCCCCCATAATGCTCTGCAATTCAGCTAAAAAATGCTCTTCTAACCTTAACAGCTACGTTACACAGTCATGATTGCTAATTCCCATGATCATGCATTTTTAATTGCAAGCAAAGAATGCTATTGTTGCAATTAAAAATAAAATATAATTTTATCTTTAACTTGCATTATCTGGTTGATCCTCAGATGAGCATTACAGAACATGTCAAGCAGCAGCACCTAGTATAATTAAATATTTCTTTTTCTGAAGAATTGCAAAGTTTTCAAAAAGAACGGCTTCTTACTCTATACCTATGGCATTCTGCCATATAGTCCCTGCTAGTTCTACCCATAGATGTACTGCTGTGTGACATCAACAGCAGAACAACCACTTTGTTCACAGGTGTCAGTGCAGCTCTGGGTGAAACAAGAATGGTTAAGACTGCTTTCTGTGAGGTGCAACTTAAACTCTTATGAGTTTTCATTTAATTCTTTGTTGGGTTATAAATGTGACTGGTAATGTTTTTCCCAATTATCATCAACATTCTCTGACATCATCATTTTATTTTTTTAATCAAGTTGTCTCTCTTCTTCTGAGGAATGCATATATATCTTAAACACAAGAGACTCAAGAATGCTAAGTATGCACCAAACAGTTTACAGATAAATACTGATTATTCAGCTTTACATTCTCAGTTTTCATCTCATCAATTTTTTAAAAAGAAAAACTTTAAAAATACATGTCCGCCTGTATAAATACTAAGCCAGTCAGATCAGCAGGAACTAGCAAATCTCATTAGGGAACATTTATGCAGCACAAGGGTAATGCAATCACTGCAGTGAGTTGAATAAAACGCTGACCATTCAATGGGAAAGATTCTTCCCCCATCTAAAACAAAGCTGGATATAGTTGCTTTGTACCTGGAGTGGTTTGCATTTAAATGTTTAGATCGTTATGGTAGTACCATCCTATATCTTTTTTTTTTTTTGCAACAGTTAAGAAAATAAACGCTCTAAAATTTTAAGGTTAAAATAGAACAAATATGTAATTATAACTCCAATAATATAAAAGTGCATGCTACTAAATTTGAAATGAGCCATCTTAACAAAACCTACACGTCTCACACAAAGATCCTTGTGCTTCACTGTATATGCTGAATACGTGTGTGACAAAGAAGGTACTGCCAGCACAGCTATATGGAAGTTTGTAAACAATTATATGTCACTGGTGAATATTGAAATGGTTTATGCAAGATGCTTGTGTTGCAAATGTATAGATGTGTGTTGAAAAGATATTTTACGGTGTGCCTTACTGGAAAAGAACAGACATGTACATGCACTATTGCAGCTGTTTAAATGAATATATTTTAACAGTGGAAACTGGAATACAGGAGGTTAACTTCAGTTCAGCAAAACTTCAGAAAAATACTTGAAATTAAATTACTTTATGGCAGCAAGGAGACACAACGGCCGTGATTCACTAATCCCCTGTGTAAGACTAATCAAGTCTTACACGGACACTGCAGTGTAAGGCTATGATGTCAGCGCATCATGCATATTCATCAGGGTGTGCTGACTCACTCTAAGGCTTACACGGACCATGCACAAGTGCAGGGGGCATGTCAGACTGCCGAGCAGTCCAAATATCCATGCCCCTGCAAGTGCCTAAACTGCAAATGTCAAGAGAAATGAGCGAGTATGCTCAAATGCCCACATACACAACACTACACTCCCCCACATTTTAAATCCCTGTACAAGTGTAAAATGTAAAGGTTTCCTTTTTTTTTTTTATACCCGATATAGCTGCCCGTATTTGTGCGTGTATGCGCGGGTTTGCCCATTGCTAAGCTACAGTTAGCAGTGTAGACATCGAAGAGGCTAATAAACTATTTATATGCAAATTAAGGGAAATAGCAATAGCGTAGTGGTAGAGCCCTCGCACAAAGAGTATGCAGTCCGGGTTCGAGTCCCGCCACTCCACTACTTATTTTCTGTAGGAAATGTGTGCATAAAAATAATCCCTGACGTTTACCTTTTAAATCCCAGTAAAATGCATTGAAATGGCCTATGCATTAGTGAACAATATTTTATATATATATATAAGAAGGTGGAATGGTCATGCATACTGATAAACGCATAAGTACCGTATCTTAAGCAATGTGAAGCACTGCTAAGCAAAGTCCACTAGTATTAAGCACAGTGAAGTATAATTGCCCATAGCTTAGCAGTGCTTTAACTAGTGCAATAGTTTTGCATGGAGCTGTGCATCGCACCAACTAGCGCAAATAAAACATGTTTGCACGGAGTTGCGCACCGCGCCAACTAACGCAACGTTGGGCAACGTCAGGCAGCATAGAGCAACGTTGGGCAAAGCTGAGCAAAGTCGGCTAAACACAGCCACACCCCCTATCCAGTCTGGCCAGTAGTAAAATAAAAAGCAATGACAGGCCTCGAACCCGGGATACTGTGCACCATAATCACAGTACTAAATCACTAAGCCATGACAGCTTTAAATATGGATGCATTTCCAACACACTCATATATATCAATGGAAGTTTACCCATTGCTAAGCAGGTTTGCTCTTAGCTGAGATATTTCAAAACCGGCCAATCACAAATAAGTGTGGGAAATGAGGCATATTTAAGCTCCATAGGTGGAAATAATTGCCATAACTTGTTGTAGCTCCCATCTGCAGACAGTATGGCCGGTGCTGGAGAGGGCTCTCATTTTCGAGCACAACGGTGGGGCATTGAGGAATCAAAATACATGGTTTGGCTCCTTGTCCATCATTATGATGCAAGACTCCTGCCTGTGGAATGCCAAATGCACCACTACTGAGTATGTAGCCATGGAATGAAGTATGTAAGAATTGCTACTGTAGTCTATATTATGGATAGGTACGTCTCAATATCCCTTCATTTACTTCACATCTGCAGGTGTCCATGCTGTGAATCAGCAAGCCTATGCAGATAGGCTGCGCCACCAGGCAGGTTAGTAAATATTCTGCATGTGTGGTCATATAAAAGAAGTGAGAGAGACTGAAAAAGAGTGGTGTAACTCATTATTAAAGGTATACAAAGTGTGGAATAACCTCTCTGCATGTACTGTCATATAAAATAAGTGAGACAGCGTGAAAAGGTGGTGTAACCCATTAATGAAGGTATAAAAAGTGTGGAATAACTTCTCTGCATGTACTGTTATATAAAATAAGTGAGACAGCATGAAAAGGTGTTGTAACCATTAATAAAGTTATACTAAAAAGTATTGAATAAAAGATCTCTGCATGCACTGATATATCAAATAATTGAGAGAGACACTAGAAAAGTGTGTAATGTAATTAATAACGGTATAAATCCTGGAGTGTGTCCGTGTCACTTTCTGCAATATGTTGTTGTACCCTTGCATAATAGAAATAGTATTGTTGTATTAAGTGCAGTCAACCCACACATGGGTAGGCCCATTTAAAGTGGATTAAGGGAGTGCCAGTAGCTGTTAAGCATATATACAGTCCTCAACTGTTGGTTAATGGCCGGCATGTACAGGTTAATCTGGCACATGAGTAGCTTGTTAATGTGTTCCCCAGAAATGTCAGTATGTTGCCAGAAATGTAGGGGGCTGTTAACATATACCTGATAATGTCACCTGAACACATCCAGATATGTAGATACATAAATATAAATGAAAAATATAAATATGTAGCAGTAACATCTGCATCCAGGACAGTTTGTATGTCAGATACAGGCCAGGTATATCAAGAACTAGCAAAACCCATTTCACAATTTAATGGACATTGCCTAGTGTAATAATACATGTAGGGGATATTTAACTGCAATCAATAGGAATGTAGTGTAAACTATAAGTATAGATAAGTTGTTAATGGAGGTATCTTTTTACTCCCCACTGTATGTGCATAAACGATGCAATTCCACACCTGAATGGGTATGTCTAATCTCATAACATTTGTTGGGACACATGTCCTATTGTTATATAAATATCTGCATTTACCTCGATGCATGTGCCCTGTTCACATACCACAATCTTGGTGGCCTGTTGCCACCAATCAATCCTGCATGCTGTTGGAATGTCCACTGTTGTTCTGTATATGCATGTGTTATGTTTGCTGTTCAACTTTTTGAACTCTGCTGTGTTGGGTTAATGGGAATACTACTGTATGCTGTTACAACTAAACTAGAATGCTGTTGGCTATTACTAACCCATATTGTCATTAAATCCACCTAAACATAGAACGTATGGGAAGGCCGGTCCCAGTGGACCCACCTGTCCCACCTCAGCTGGCGATAGCACCTGGCACCAGCAGTTCCGGTGCCCAGCCTGGGACCCCTTCCTCCATTGGTCCAGTGCCACCTTCAGGTGGAAGCGCTGCAAGGGATGGGGCTCGTCCCCCCCGTGCAAATGTGGGCGGAGGAGGGCCACATCTCACCCTCCCAACGGTCCAAGCTGTGGTGCGTAGGGAGATCCAGCGTTCAGTCGCTGATCCTCTATGCCAGCTCGAGGCAAGAGTGGCGCAACTCACGCATGAGTCATGTCCCTCCTATGCAGCCCCCAGCACAGCCACCCCCTGGGCTGTGAAGGTGCAGTGGTGACTGCCCATGGGTGGGGATCTCAGTTCCACTGTTGCCATCTGTGGGCTCATGGGCTTGCGATTTCCAAACACCCTTCCCCATCAATGGTGTTCACCCACCCCATGTGTCATACTCTGCCCCTGTATGCATCTTGTTTTTCTTGTCTGTTTACCTCCCCAGCCTACCTACCAAAATATACCTACTTCCCCTACCCCACATTCCACTCTCACCAGAAAAAAAAAATGGGCAATCTGCTCCCAAAAAAAAATTACGCCCCATACATAGCTGCCCAATTCGCACACATGTCCGCTGGACACAAAGAGAAATTTAATTGGCAGTACAACATACTTTGTTGCCCTCACCCCTCTCTCAGGGGTGGAAGGTTTCAAAATTGCATTCAAATTACTAGTATATGCACAGCTGTTGCTGTTAAAGAAATGGGCAGCTATGGACTTTCCCTACACCCGTCCTGCACATCCTGATCTGTTTTCCCTACTGCCTTTCCCTCTTTGTGCCCCTTTTTTCACCACTTTCATATCTCCCCATTTTCTTTTCTTATGAAAGAAATGAGCGCGGGGGTTTAGCGGGAGTAAGCACGTTTAAGCAGTAGTTAGTGGGTTTGCGCGAGTGTGCGCTTGTGTGCGCTTAGCTAAGTATTGATAAGTGTCGCACAAACCCGCTTACAACTGCTTAAAAGTGCCTTAGTCACTCTGTATGTCAGGGCCCTTGTTCTGCTCAGCAGCAAAATAAAATACCTCTGTCAGTCTCGAACCCCGGACCTTGTACACACTAGACTGCATGGAGTACCACTGAGCCATGGTAAACATATAACAAATTGGTGCTGAAACAAATACATCATGCATCAGAATGAGTGAATGTAAAGGCCAAATAGGAATGCCATAACACAAATCCTGTTCTGTGGATCTTTACCAGCAGTCCTTGTGGAATTGCATTACATGACAGTGAAAAGAGAACCAGCCATTCTAGCAGGAAATAATGTTACAGCAGCACTTCAAAACCCCCACACAGTATTATAGCAGGACAAATACTGGCATATCTGACTAGGGTAGAGGCCATACTTCCCAAATGTGACAAAAAGTAAGAGTTAGACACCACTTGTACTAGAGGAAATGTGTATTAATCCATATGCTCTGGTTCTCTCAAAGTCTCAACCTAATGTTACTAATATTGTAAAGGTGTACCTCACTTCGACCTACTTTACCCTGTGTCTGTTCAAATATGTACCTGAGTGTTTGAGAGGTCTGGCAGAGGCAGAAACACACAGGCATATCAGCTATTATGCTGTTACACACTGTGCAAATAGCTTTGGAAGGAGTTCCAGAAGCATACCCTTATGTAGGAGCACAACACTGAAATACCAAGTGATGTAGCTATGTACTGGTAGCAACCAACTGTGACAATGCCATTGTTCCAGTGCTGAAAAGACCAGTGTGGTGCACAAACAATAACAGGCTAACCTCGGGCTACCATCTAGATAGGTCCACAGTTGGGAGCTATGCAGACAGACTACTTGCCTTGTTAAACTAACAGGTACACAGCAACCCTTTAAGTCCAGCAAGATAAAGTTCACACATTAAGACATAAATGCTCTCTATCCTACTGCACCCCTACCCAAATGTACAATAAACCTGTGTGTTCAGGGTCTATCAAGGATGTAGGTAGGCATACTCAGTACAGAAATTTATACCGTTTTCTTGAACAGCCTATGCCAATGTCAACAGTAAAGAAGCACAAACTGTGCAAAAGTGAGTGAATATATGTATCTACCATCCTGCTTGATCTCTCTAAAGCCTTTGACACTATCTCTCATAATCTACTCCTTACTAAACTATCTAACCTAAACCTATCACCTTCATCTCTCAATTGGTTAACCAGCTCTCTCCAACAGGCAACAAGCTGTCAAGTGGAAAAAAGCCACCTCCTCCTTCCTCAACACCCCCACAGGTGTCCTACAGGGTTCTATATTGGGCCCCCTCCTCTTCAATATATTCATCAATGATTTTTTCCGCTCAATTCCTTATGCTAACATTATTCAATATGCAGATGATTCTACAATCATCTGTGCTGCCTCATCCATCCCGACTCTCTTAAAGCGGTCTCAAGATGCCTTCTCTTCCACAGAACAGTGGATGAAAGACAACCACTTAGCACTCAATGCAGCTAAAACAAAACTTATGATATTTACTCCCTCTAAAACCAATTCCTTTGATAGAAAACTATTCTCCATCACCAGCCAAAATAATACACCTCTTGAACTGGTATCTGAAACCAAACTACTAGGAATCCAAATCAATGACAAGCTTAAATTCAGTTCCCATCTACTACTAAACATAAAAAACCCACCAAAAACTTGGCATGCTCTACAGACATAATCGATATCTCACTTCAGCTACTAAGCTCACTCGCTCCACTACATTTCTCTTACCATCCCTTCTTTATGGTGCCCCTCTTTTAACAAACCTACAATCATCTCTCAAAACAAAACTGTCCTCTTGTTATTATAAAATAGCCAGATTTGCCACTAGCAACAAATCATCAACCCTTCACTGTGCACCTCTCCACAAACTAAATTGGCTAGAGCTTCCCAACTACCTCTCCTATACTCAGCTCACCTATGCACACAAACTCATTTTCAAGCCATCCCTCTGTCCCTCCCTCTCCACTACCTTTAAAATGCACCACACACAAAGACTACTCAGATCTACCAATCAAAACCTAACAGAAATTTACAGACCCCTTCGCCCCCAGGACAAAACCTCCTGTCATTTTCCCTAGCACGCCTATGGAACTCCCTCCCTCCCTCCATTCATGCCATCAGTAGCCTCCCATCCTTTAAAAAATCACTCCACTCACATCTAACGTCCATATGGGAATGCTCCTGCTCCCACCCCTCATAACCTATTCTCTACTTCCTACAGTCTTCCATCTCGTTAATTCCAGATAGCAAATTCATATTTGCATCTAGTAAACAACTTCTTATATACATCTAGCAATTTCTAAGCCTACTGCATCTAACTACTTATTTTTAGTCCTACTAAAGCAATGTTCTCCTTTTTTATTTTTTGATTGTAACCTCAGTATTTTTTGTTCTGTCTTATAACCAGAAAATGTTAAAATGTAAATCACTGTAATCTTTGTGTAATCTGTGTTTGGAGCTTTTCTCCCCAGGACTCCATTGAAAATGGGTTATTTTGGCCCAGTAGACTATTCTGGTTAAACAATTGCAAATAAATAAATAAAAAGATGAATAAATATTCACAGTATAGCAGTTCACAAACAATTCATGTGCCAAATGAATACATGTCAATAACTACTTTTGTATGGCAGTAAATTGTATAAGTAGAAAATAAACTACATACTCCCATGTATCTTGTGTTAGCATATGTAGGGGTGAGTACAATTCTACACTGACAACTGTGTAGTGGAAGTGGCAACATTCAGGTCTGAGTACAACAATTATATCACTGGCTACACCCCTAGCTTCAGATATAAGAACTATACCAACTTTCTGACTTACACAATGGTCTCCACAGCAAACAAGCATGGGCCCCACTCTGGAAAGCTGAAAGGGCTATGCCTACCTGACATAGCAATTTATAGCATTGTGTTGCTTTGACAGTGAGTACTGCAATTGCCACACAGCAGGCTGCATGCAATTACCAAATGGTAGCCACCAATTGGTGCAGAGGCCATCACATGCACATGTGCAGATACCTATAAAAGCAGGCTGTATTGTGTATGTGTGAGGTTTAATGTTGCAGTTGTGTGGTAGCATGCCATGTCATGCTTGGCACTAGCATGTCCACAATATGTCCTACACTCACCATTACCACTCTACAATGTCTATGTTGAGCAATGGCATTCCATCAGGTATACATGCACCACTCATCCTGCGTGTATGCATAGCATGCATGTGCTAAACCTGTGTCCACAATTGTCTGCTAAAGACACAGATGCTCTAATCAGAAATGGATATCTATGTGACACACTGATACACAACCAGCCATGGTATGTATACCTGTGAGTGATGGTGCAAAGGACATTGCAGAGACGTTAATACTCGCACAGCAGTGTTGTGTCCATGTACACATTGCGTTCTAGGGTGAGGCCAATCACTGAACAAAACACGCATGCATCAAAGCCATGTATACTGTTATTAGCAAGGGCTGTTTACACTCACACTGCATGCTGTTGAGTAATACACGTCCTGCATGCTGTCACGTTTGATATAAATGTTTGGCTTCTGATACTGTACCCCACCATCACACACTATTGAGTATGTTCTGGATTGCTGGTGGTGTGTGTGTCTGTGTGTGTCTGTTGTGAGGAGTGTATATGTGTTCATGTGTGCAGACATCATGTGCAGGTCATAAAGTGCATTTCCTGTCTTCCTCTCACAGGTGCTGACTTTTGGGCTGGTTCAATGCAGCGGGCAAACCAATGTAACTGAGCAAAATAGTGATGATGATGATGATGATAGGTGTGTTGAGGCAAAGGCATGGTTGCCAGAGTCTGTCGTTGGGCCGCCAATTGACAGTACACAAGTGTCCACACCATCCATGCACACAGTCATACTGCCAATACATCCATCACCAATGCCCTTAACTGAGGGACAGCATACAGCCAGCATTGGCCAGGACAGTGTGGTATCCATGGCACATGCATCCCAACACAGCAGCCATACCAAGATGTCTGGAAGGATAAAACATAGGCAGATGTCCAGGGGTTCTCGATGGAGCACTGCTGCTCATCATGCCACTGGCAGACGTGCCACAGGTCTGACAATGTCACACATGTTCCAGGCTGTCATGGAGGCACAGGCATGTATGGAACGGTACACCAGACAGGGACTAAGGGCACAGAGAGCACATAACACCACTTTAACTGATAGTATCCGTGACCTAGCAAGTGCCATCCATAATTACACTGAGGTCATGGATAGACGTTGGGGTGAGAATTAGATGTCCTCCACAATGTCATGTCCATGTGTCAGGACAGTGTGGGACAGGTGAGATGTTGATGTAGACGTATGCCAGCAACATCAGCAGCTGGAAGTCGCCGCGGACGTCCCTCAAGTCACAGCCACTCCCATAGTGCCAGTACCATCCCCAGCAATGCTGAGGGTGGGCTGTCCATAGACCATCCTAGAAGACCATGTGCACGTGGCTCTGGACAGTCCCAGCAGGGACCTGGGTCCAGTGTACATCCATCTACCTCTGGGGATAGTACCCAGTCTGGCTTAGCACCTGATAGTGTCAGTAGCACCCCTGCCAGGCACAGGTACCAAATCCGTGGCCAGAGATGGTGATCTGTAAAGCCTGGCAGGTACAGTCTGTGGCTGTCTCACAAATACCCGTATATGGCAGCCACATGGTGGAACTGTGTGTATGCAGAGATACACACACAGGAACCAGTCACCTAGGGCTAACACATACCTGCACATATTACATCAACATTGGCCCATAACAGTACTCTCACACACACACGCACACACGCACACACACAAACACATACATGTTGATTGGATGGAACACTGTAGACCTCTAGCAAACCAACAACACACCCTGTGCATATGATGAAACCTGTGCCACCTCCTGTCATCTGTAACATCGATGCAGGAACAGGCTATCATGCTGCTGATGCACAGGGTGACTTTATAGCAGTACAGCAATGTTACCATGTTGTCAGCAGTAGGGTGTAATGATATGCTTGAAGGTGTAGCTGAGCAGGCATGATGCATTAAAGCTATTTTTGTCAGTGTAGTATTGTATACACCAGTGTTAGTTAAAATAGTGTATTGTCCACCCACATGCCACTTGGCTGATGTGTGTAGTATTGGCAGCATGTGTTAGAGAGTGGACAGTATGTGTGGGATGTGTGTATCACAGATTTGCATGTGTACATCTGTGAACATGGTGGAGGTAGACTGTCTGCATGTACTTGCATAGTGGACACATGGGCAGGGTGACATGCCCTGTTATCACACAGTAACACTACATCATTTCCATTGGTGGCCAGTATGCATTGTACTACAAACATTTCTGCACCTGACTACACATGTGTGTATGACATGGTTTGACACTGTGCTGTGGGTGATACTTTTACTATCTGTCATTGTTCTGCATTCTGGTGGTATACATAACTTCAACTGCCTGACCATAACCAATCGTTACATGATGTCTTCACGACTGACACACAGATGTAGGACACACAGCAAAATTTGCATCCTTCAGGTACTATACTATGCCAGTAACCAGTGGTATTCACCTGCACCCATTACTGAGACCACTCCTGTCTGGCATATAGCTCTCTTAGGTACAAGCAATCACAGTAGGGATATGTCCGTCCACATCTGGTAATGCATACTGTGGCCTATAATGCATTCTCCAGATGACACACACATCCTCCACAAGGGTACCATACAGACAGATAACTGTAGTCAAACCCATGCTGTAAAGCTATTATCCAAACTAGGCATAGTCATTCACCTTTACAGAACATAGTATCCCTACAGTACCACAGAGGTAGTAGCCACCAACATGATGAACAGGTACCGATGTGTACATGCAACCAAGTGTTACGTCATCTCTCCTTTAATAATCACATTTCCTAAGGTTTTTTGGAATACCTCGGTGGATCACATAAGCAATAAGGGGTTTGCATGCATATCCACAAAGGTTGTTGTACACCTTTAATGAATAGCCATCATTGACGGACTTTGCTGCATTAGAACCGGTCTAACATATACCTCAGCCATAAAAACCTCACTCACACAATTCAATGGTAACCGTAATGAGTGTGTGTGACACGGATGGCCTAGGTCAGGGATCACTGCAGTGGCTAGCCTTGTCACAAGCGTACAGATGTGACCTAATTGTCTGGGAAGCAGCAGCACAGTCTGGCAAAGATGACAGTTGTGTCCTTGGAGACAGCCGGGTTCACACACATGCAATCATTGAGGTAACATGTACGTATATGTATTTGCCACACAGCTACCTCACATGTGCAATGCATACTGACATGTCATACAGTAGTAAAAGCAAAACCCACTATGCATTGACCAACAGTACCACACACATGGAGAACACACACTCACCGAGTGCAGGATTCAAACTGCTACCTAACTACTTCATGATACTAGAGCAGTACGCATTAACACAGCGTGCTATACACATTACTGTGAGTTCTCTTTTCCACAGGTATGTTTGAAGGATGGTGACATCATCAGAACTGACAAAGATTAGTATATCACTTCTAAGGTGTATAAGTACTCTCCAAAAAGGTTGCTCCTCTCCAAGGAGATCACACACACACACACACACACAGACACACACTTGTCAAGTGCAGGATTCAAACCTCTACCTAACTGGTTTAGGATACTACAGGAGTATGCATTTACACAACGCACTATACACATTACTGTGAGTTCTACTTTCCACAGGTATATTTGTAGGTTGGTGACATCATCAGACCTGACAAAGATTAGTATACCACTTCTAAGGTGTATGAGTACTCTCCAAAAAGGTTGCTCCTCTCCAAGGAGATCACACACAAACAGGCACACACACACACTTGTCAAGTGCAGGATTCAAACCCCTACCTAACTGGTTTATGATACTACAGGAGTACGCATTTACATGACGTGCTATACACATTACTGCGAGTTCCACTTTCCACAGGTATATTTGTAGGTTGGTGACATCATCAGACCTGACAAAGATTAGTATACTGAAAAGCCACACAGTGAAATCTAAAACTGGTTTATTAAACAAAATGTAACCATACACAATGATGATGCCCTAGATTTTGAAGGGTGAAAGTGATTAGTACCTTGGTTGTGTATGGTTACATTTTGTTTAATAAACCAGTTTTAGCTTTCACTGTGTGGCTTTTCAGTTGAATAGTCTTATTCCATGTTTAAAGATTAGTATACCACTTCTAAGGTGTATGAGTACTCTCCAAAAAGGTTGCTCCTCTCCAAGGAGATCACACACAGACAGACACACACACACTTGTCAAGTGCAGGATTCAAACCCCAACCTAACTGGTTTATGATACTACAGGAGTACACATTTACATGACAGGCTATATACATTACTGTGAGTTCTACTTTCCACAGGTATATTTGTGGGTTGGTGACATCCTCAGACTAGACAAAATGGATTACATTAGGTGACATTGGGTGGGCTACACAGAAGGAGTATCTAAACACTTTGGCCATGTGATCATCATAGCAGAGTGTACTATTTCTAACTGTGTCCCCAGGGCCTTCATGACTTTCTCCATGCATACTGGAGTGCCACCTATGTGGTAATTTGTTTGCACTTCGTTTTAGCCAAAGGGGATGACTATACATTCTTTGCCATTCTTCTTGGGGCATTGTTTTGACACCAGGTATCTGTCCCTGTAAGCCCCTTCTGGAGGATGTGTGCATCAGCCATAGAGTCGATTATGGACCACAGTTAGCAGTCATCTGCAAACCTGTTCAGCCATACTCCTCCCATGCTTGCCTGTACCTCTGAGCAGTGTCTACTGAACAGGTGGGGTCCCAGGGCCAGGACCTGTGGGATGCCCTTTGTGACTGTCAGAGTCGGGCGTGGCACCCACAACTCAGAACATGTGTGTTTGATCTGTGAGCCACTTGTTCACACATCCTGTGACATAGCTGTTGATGTTCAGGCTGGTAAGCATGTCCATGATGACAGAGTGGGGAATGGTGTAAATAGTCCTTAGTGAGGTCCAGGTGGGCTGTGTGGGCTACTTTCACCTCCATCTATGTCCTTGGTAACTGTTTGTAGTAAGTCAACTATGTTTAGAAGGCAGGGTCTGCCTATAACAAGGCGGGGTTGTGTAGAGTCCAGTGTCTGGAGGTCACCGATGTCACTGTTAATGGGTTCCATGACATTTTGCTCAATAGCTTTGTAGACCAGGCTGAGAAGAAGTATAGGGCAATGGTTTCCAGGTTCTGTTGTGGCACCCCCTTTGTGGGGCTGGATGATTGTTGGTGTATGCCATTCTTTGGGTACATACCCTGTGGTACGATTGAGTCTGGCCAGTGAATGTAGGTGAGGGTGTGGTTCCTTTTGTGCCTAGTGTAAGACGCAGCCTGGAACACCATCCAGTCCCATTGATGCTGTGTTCTTGGCTTTGGAGAGGGCTGTCCTTACCTGCATGTCCATGATGTCTGGGGCTCTGCATCCTTCTGTGATGGACACAGGCCCTTTTGGGGGTGATGGGGGGAAATTTGCACTGAACTTGTCCCCCAGGATGTAGACAATGAAAGTTGGTTCAGTGTATTCCTTGCCATTTGTCAGTAGCTGACAGCATATTTGGAAGTTGACACCTACATGTGTGGTATAGCTACCGCAGGCTTTGTGGTTGTCATTCTTACAGTCCTTGGCAATTTGTCTTTTGAAAGTGTACTTGAATTATTTTATGAGCGATCATTGCTTCTTCCTAATAATGATCAGTGATGCCTTTCCTTTAGTGAAGTTGGCTCCATCAGGTGTTAGTTTCCTTCTTCTGTTGTCTAGCTTGTTTATGGGCAACGACCACCAGATTGTTTTCTTATTTTTGGAGAAGTGCATCTTGGTTTTATTTGTGATGTGTCGATCCATGCATCCCTGTCAATGCTCATAGGATTCACTTGTAACTGATTTGGCAGATTGTATACCATTATCCTAAAGCAAGAGGTATTTTGAAGTTTTCACTTTTGTCTTGGGACGTGTGCAGTTTGCTTTTGGAAATGTCTTCATGGTGGTTTCATTGACTGGGTAAGGGGGCGCGATGTGGATGTCCAGTGTGATTACTTTATGATCTGATATTACCAGCGAGGGCTTTATCTCCATTGTGGAACACTGTTACCCCATGTTGGTGATGATCATGTCCAGTATGGTGTCACCTCTAGTGGGCATGGTGACCAGCTGTTCCAGGGTGTTAGAGCTTTTAAACTCTAGGAAACATTGGGCAAAGGATGTTGTACACAAGTAATTCTCACACTCACTGTTTGGGTAGTTGTAATCACCTCATATAATGGTGTTTGATGGGACCTCGATATTTTCTACTGTTCTCAGGAATACTGAGTGAGGTTCCTGTGACAAGGTAGGTGATCTGTAGCAGGCTACAATCTGATGAGCATCTTTGCCCAATGTTAGTTGCACTTGCATAGTCTCCAAGGCCTCATGCTGTGCCACTAACCGGGAGGTGTGGGTATCCATATGGTAAATGGGTATACCCCTTCCTTTTGTATTTCACTTGTGGTTTTGGGTCCAAAGGTCAGGGGGATTTTGAGTGTTTTACGTGGAGCATGTCTAACAGCTCTGCTTTTGACATAGCTTTGTATGTTAGGCAATGAACACATCTGAGTAGGTGATATGCAAGGGAGTACAGATGGAGCATTTTGAGATGGTCTGTGTATGGCATGTATTTCTGGCTGGTAATGCTCTTTGTGAGGTATTGCTGCAGGCTTTACAGTTGTTGTAGTTGTCTTGTGAGGTACATAGCAAACGTGATGTTGTACTCTATTATAGTTCTACTGAGTGATGAGTAGTGGGGAACAATGTCCTCTTCTATCCTGCATGAGGCACATTTTGTGATGAGGTGTGCCACATAGCAGGGTTTCCTGACTACTGTGGGGATGTGATTATCACACTTGTGTCCAGTGTACACCTGTGACCCAAGGTCCCTTGTCATGCTTTAACCGTTAAGTATACTACCGCCTATGTTGATGTTCTTGGCTACAGAGGTTTGAACAAAGGGGATGAAAATGCACCTTTTGCCATTGAGCTAGAGCCCATGGCTTTGACAACAGCCATCTGTCTCAGTGAGGCCCTTTTATAGGATGTCCACATCTTTAGTGTTTACAGTTATGGCTCCTAGTTTGCAGTCCTCTGGTAACTTCTGTAGCCACAGCCCTTCAATGTTAAAGTTTACTTCAGGGAAGTAGATACTAAACAGGACAAGACACAGGACTGGACCTTGTGGTACTGCACTCATCACTGGTCCAAAGTCATACTTGGAGTCTGCTACTTTCACAGTGTGTGCTCTGTCAGTAAGCCTGTTGGCAACCCATCTTGTGAAATAGCAATTTATACCTAGTTTAGTGGGTTCATCTATATTTACAGAGTGTGGGATGGTGTTGTAAGCTGTGGCAGGATCAACATAGGCTGTGTGAACCGCCTTACCCTTGTCGACGGTTCTGTTGACTGCTTCAATGTCATCTATCAGGTTTAGGTGTCATAATCTGCATTTTACAAACCCAACATGGTTGTGGTCCAGGGTTTGGGGATTACAAATGTAATTGTTTATATGTTGTATGATGATACATTCCATGGATTTGGAGAGCGAGCTTGTCAGGCTAATGGGGCACTATTTCCTGGGGTCCGTGGTGTCTCCACCCTTGTGTAGTGGGATAACCGTCACTGTGCACCATTCAATGGGCGCAAAGCATGAGGTGAGGCTATGACTGCACATGGTACGTCAGTGTGGTGCCTGTTCATTCTGTGGTTTGTGTGGAACACAGCCTGTGAAGTTATCTGGTCCCATGGCTGCTGTGATACTGGCTTTGGAGAGTGTTTTTTTACCTGTTCAGCCGTGATGACAACAACTTTGCAGTCTTCCATTATAGAGGTGTGCTTTTTCATGGGTGAGAGGGGGGTACAGTTAACAGTGGTCCTATCTGCCAGGATGTTGGCAATATCAGTTGTGTCTGTATATTTACTGCCATTGAGCTGTAACTCAGTACACATCTGAGTGTAGCCATGACATGGACCTGTCCGTTGGGCAGAGATCTCCTGAGTAGACAGTATGCAACAGAGTACAGATTGGGTTACATTCAGGCTTGTTGCATGGGGCAATTGTTTGAGACCAGTAATCCTCTTGTTAGGGTACTTCAGTGGTCTTTCTGGCTGTTGAACGTGCCTAGTCTGATTCATCGCAGGTGTGTTGTGGTACTCTCTGACAGGTCTGATGACTGCTGAGTACTGGGAACCTCCTTTGACCTACATGCACAGACCTTGGCAGTTTATGTGAACACATAGCATGATTTTCTGACAACTTTGTGAATGTGTTTCTGGAAGTAGAAATGTCTATCCACATTTGTCCATAGATCCCTTATTATCACCTCCGTATTTGGAAAAGTGTGTGAGCATGCCCAGTATGACCTTTCAGTGTGATGCTGAATGAAATCCACTACATTTGTTGGAGTGTGTGAGCACGCCCAGTATAGACATTTATACTATATGTGTATGGAAAGTCAAGCTGCATCTTTACAGCAGGGCTCACCTTTGTGTCATAGATCAACAGGGATCATGCTGTGCCTGCAGGGCTTCCATGAGACACTTTGCATAGACTTATCCACATTTCTACATACAGGGGGGACAGCTATTCTTTGTACATTTCTGCCCAGGGGCACACTTGATTGTTACTGTGGGTGTACATAGGATGAGGGTTTCACCTGACACTTATACACATTTGCTATGCCTGCACTGCTATGTACCGTACACCATTTCAGTCTGTAATGTTGCCTATCATACTGGCTTGAGGCATACTAATGTGCTACAGATACTAGCGTCCAATGTCACATATATTAGATTGCGACTTCATAGCCTACACAACCCACATCACACCACCTGGCCTGATGTTCTCTGTCTGCATAGGCCTGTGGGGGAGGTTACCCATATGCCTCTTTAGGGACATGATACATCATTTCTTTGTGTTTGCATTATTGTACAATTGTCCTGCTGTGTCTGTGCCACTGAAATGCTATCATGGCTTAGTGGTTCAGTACTGTGACTATAGTGCACAGTATCCTGGGTTCGAGCCCTGTCACTGCTTTTTATTTTCATGCTGTGCAGAGCAGATTGCTTAAGGAACAGTAAAGCAAATATGAGCATGTTTACCTGACTTTGCTCGACTTTGCACAACCTTGGCCAACATTGCTCAATGTTGCCCAACACTGCGCTAGTTAGCACGGGTGATTTTGTTTACATGTACTAAATATTGTTAGATATTGCTTAAAACATGACAATCATGCCTCCGGTGGTGGTGCAGGGCTGCCTATGTCAGATGAACATACTACACTCCCTATACATGTTTGGAAACAGGTAGTGTCAAGTTAGGCATCCCTTTTATTTTATGTGCGAGTCAGAGAGAGGTATCATTTCCAGGGTTCCTACTGAGCCAGTGTATGTGCTATGCGTTGCCTCTTTGCCAAAGCCAAGGCATACTGGGCAAGCCTCCTTCTGCCTACTGGGGCAGGCTCAGGTTGTTCCTCCTCTGAGTCACGCTATGCCTGTGCAGGCCTTGGCAATGGTGGGGAGCTGTTTGGCCCTGGCACATGCTGTTCCTGCTGCAGCTGTTTTCGCAGGATCATATTGTGTAGCATGGCACATACCATGACAATCTGGGTACATGTAGTTGGTGAGTACTGCAAGGCTCCACCGGATGTGTCCATGCACTGGAACCGTGACTTGAGCATCCCAAACACATGCTCAATTACATTTCGTGTTTGTGCATGTGCCTCATTATGGAGTTCTTGTTCAGGTGTGTACACATTTCTGATGGGTGTCATCAGCCACGGCTCCAGTGCGTATCCAGCATCTCCCACTAGGTGACCATCAGGGATGACCCCATTGGCAAATGTCTGGTACAGCTGCATCAGATGCCAGATATGGGAATCGTGGTAGCTTCCAGGGCAGCCAGCACACACATTCAGTATTATGCCCTGGGCATCACAAAATGACCTGGCAGTTGATGGAGTGGAAGCCCTTGCGGTTGATGTAGGCCCTACCCCATTCACCAGCCGGTGCTTTGATGTGTATGTGCATGCAGTCAATTGCACCCACTATCTCAGGGTATTCCGCTATTTGCTGGAAGAGACGCATATTGCTGGCCAATACCTCACGGGAATTGGGGAAATATACATGATCACTGACATGTGCTGACATGGCATTCAGGAACTGGTGCAGTACCCTGGATGCTGATGCCTGTGAAATCCCCATCATATCACCAGTTGGTCTCTGGAAGGTACCTGTTGCTAGTATTTTTAGCCCAACACATACCTTGGTTTCCACTGGGATGGGTTCCCCTCTGTTGGTTCTGTGTGTGAGGCATGGCCTGCACAGCTCAACAATTTGCTGCAGGAGCTCTCTGTCCACTCTATAGCGCTCCACAATCTCCAGCTCATGTAGCCCCTGGTAGGTTACCCTGGGTCTGTAAACGCTTCTCCGTCTCCTCACTGTGGGTTGCTCAGCAACATCCATGATGGCACCACCCTCAGCATCTTGCACATGTTGCCTTATAATAGCAATGGCAGCCCCTAACATTTTTTTGCTCAGTTAAGCTTTTTACGTTTTCACTTCTCTTTGTATACTGCAGTGTTGCAGTGTTTCTGAGTAAAACATGGGGGAATGTTGTTTGCAGAGTTTTAAGTGCTGGGCTGGGCTAGTGTACTGCCTGTGTAATTGGCTGATTGATTGATTTCAGCTGGCAGCTCTGCTAGTTCTCCTTGGTTAACTTCCTACTACTACTTTTCCTGCCTTTTCCCTTTTCTGTTTCCACAGGGGGCAGCGCTGCACACCCGCATGCACACAGCCTTACACAGGCTTAGGCGGGTGCACATCCATGCACACAGGCTTACACGGGTGAACACACAGGCTTAGATGGGTGTACAGGTGCGCGCACACTGTGTAAGCATCTTTGCAAGAAACTTTAGTTGTAGCCACAGTGTATGCCATCAGTTTCTGGGTTTCAGTTCAGACAACTGTAGACACGCCTCTTCCAATCCTGAGTAACTCACAGCTAACACATGCCACTCTGCTCCAATAAGCTTACAGCCTTCGATACATACCCCCCTCATGATGTCACCTATCTACTACTCTGATACTCCCCTAATCCTACTCTTACACTGTACAGACATGGTTCACATAGCAGGGAAAATTGTGATTTATTATCCTTATACTCATTTGCATAGGATTGCCTACTAATGCTTGATTACATCTCTCACACTGAGCTTCCCCCCTTAGCAACCACTACTCAGTAGCCGTGTTGTCTTCAGCCTGCCATTCACTTGCATGGCAGATGTATATTTGTAATAAAATGCCTATTTTTGGCTTTTATTTATTTTTTTTGGTTTTTAGAGCGCCGCAAGTTTGCGCGACATTGCGCTACGCTTAAACATCGGGGGAAAAATTATTACTTTATTTTTTTTTTTTTTGCAACACATATGAATGCCAATGGCCTTATATTTGGCCATTGGCATGCTTCCTCAATTGGATGCATCCTTTATTTGGAGCTGCCATTGCTCCATTTTGTTATTTGCAGAACGGTACTCAGTTACCAACTGAGTACATTTCTGCAAATAACATTACTCTTACTCAAAACAAACACTGTGGCAAAGACAAAATGCACCGGACAGCCGAGTAGTGTGAAAACTTTTAATTTCTAGGTTAAACTTTGAACAATCCACCACTTCATTTGCATAGCTTCATCAGACAAATCACAATAAAATTAGGTCATTTTATATACTGACAATCTAATCACTGTCCCAAGAGTAGTTTTAAAACCAATGAATATATATGAAGAAACTCTCATCTCATAGAATGGAATACAATTTAAAATGCATCGCTGATTTGTAAGTGTTTTTAAAACAATATCTTAAACACTACGTCTTAGACTGAAAACAGTGAATAAATTAATTCAAAACTTGTAAATATGTGCTGAAAAACTTTTGTTATATATACAATCATGTATATTTATGACTTATTATATAAGATCTGAGGAAAAGCCCATTTTCTGTATCAATGCAATAATGCAATAATGCTACCATCTGGTGGTCAAAATGGTAATGGGAACTAATTCTCATTAACAGAAAACATGAATCATTCTGCAAGTAACCCCATATACTATATAAAATATTAAAACCCCAAAAAACTATGAATTCATGAATAATGTATGTATAATAATATATTAATGAATACTATACCTAAAAATATAATATATGTATATGTAAGAAAAATACAAAAATATATAAAAATATATATATACATATCTATGAATATATTGTCGTAATACATGTATACACATATATTTTCTAGTTCAATATTTTTTTATATTTATTTATATGCTGAACTATATGTCATGTAAATATATATTTAGTATTGTCTTGTACTTTTATTTATTAAATATATTTAAAAATTTCATTGTGGCTGATCTGTCTAGAGATATTTAAGTTCTGAGAGAACTTGCATATTTATTTTGTGAAACTGTGGGCCACTCCTAATAGCCTTGCTCTTGGTCAAACTACCATTGTATTAATTGTAACATTACACACCAAGATTGGGCACCCTTTTAGGGCCTTAAAGTAGCTTATAAGGAGCTGGCTGGTAGTCTGGGCAAAAAGGGGACATAGCTAGTAAACCCGTGTCAGCCTTTCCAAGGTGTGTGTGTGTGTGTGTGTGTGTGTGTGTGTGTGTGTGTGTGTGTGTGTGTGTGTAAATCAAACCTCAAAGTGTCTGTGCCAGTTACTTGAGCAGGGACATGAAGCACTGTTTGGACAGACAGGGTGCTGGAAGTTTTGTCTTGGTCACCGAGATCAGATCTCAACTCTTTATCTGTGTTAGTGGGGAGATTTATTTGGGATCGGGAGAAACCAGCCCAGGACTGAATGTGGACTCTGTGGGCTCTTAAGGGAAATTACACTTGATGCAGACAGCTGCATCTGGAAATACTGTGTGTGTACCTTTGTCATCCTCAGTGTATGTGCCCCTACTAGTGCCACTGGTGAGGATTGAGGTTCCTTGATTACTGATTCAGTGGTGTGGATATTGAATTCCTGTAGCCTGTAAACAGTGATCACTAAAGAAGGTGTTTGTACTCTCAAGCAGCCACACAGTAAACAGTTTAATATCGCAATAGTTTTATTTATTTTGTGTTGGCTTAGTAAGGGAGAGCAGGGAAGGATGTCAGCAGAGGAGTATGGCAAGCTGACAAGGAGCCAGTTGGCTGAGATATGCCAAGCCAAAGACTGGAGCATGGAACCTGAATAAAGCAGAAATTATTGCAGCCTTAGTCACAGCTGCATCAAAAACCAGCTACCAGGACAACCAGACTGGCTTTGGGAATGTACAAAATGGACAGTTCAACCTTTATACAGAGAACTTAAAAATCCATCTGGAGTTAGAGAGATGAACTGGAGGCCAAACGGTTAGAGATAGAATCAGCAGAGTG
Source organism: Protopterus annectens (assembly GCF_019279795.1). Lineage (NCBI taxonomy): Eukaryota > Metazoa > Chordata > Ceratodontiformes > Protopteridae > Protopterus > Protopterus annectens. The sequence continues at coordinate 594,987,181 of NC_056748.1, forward strand.
ATATGTCTGGAAGCTGAAGAAAATGAGACAGAGGCAACATGAAAAAAAGATGCTGACTCTTCGCTAGGGTCGTGGAGGTAATGGGGACGGGAGTAACCAAGCCACAGAAGCAACAATCATCAATAAATTTCTTCCACACTTTACAGAGGGTGATCATTTTGATATTTTTATTCATATGTTTGAAAGGGTTTGTAAACAGTATAATGTTGACCAAGGGTTCTGGGCACGGATCCTGACCCCCTTACCCCATGGTAAAGTTGTAACTGCTATTTCTAAATTGTCTGATACTATTGCTTACATTATAATACTGTTAAAAATTGTTTATTAGAGTGTTTTAAGTTAACACCTGAAGCTTATAGAAAAAGTTTTGTGAGCATAGACGCAAAGCAGATGAAAGTGTGTGTGAATATATTGGGTGAGTGGATGTAAGATCACCACATTTGAAGGGCTTCAGACCTTTTGGTGAGGGAGCAAGCCCTTAGTACTTTACTTAGGAAATGTAATACCACAGATGAGCTGGGGAAAAAGGGAGACCTATACCTAGCAAGCTGGGCATCACTGCACAGGAAAGGGATACCCAGTGCTGCACATGAGTCTAAAGGAACCCATTGTGGGCAGGTTAAATTGCCCCAACAGAGTTTGCTAGTAACAGAGGAAGTCACTAGTTCAGGTACACAGCCAGGAGCAAGGGTTAAATGTCTTATAAGCAATCAGTGGAGTCATGTAGCGTATAGATGTCCATGGAGGCAAGGTGGGGGACAAAAGCTGAGAGCCAGTAAGTAGGAATGACAGATTGTCAGCGGTAAGTTGTCTGGAGACAACAAGGTTACCAAACTACAACTGGAGGTTATATCCTATCTTAGTAGATGGAAAAAAGGCCACTGCTGAGACAGATAGAGAGCCTCTGACCTAAGCATTGTGAAGCCTGCAATGGTTATAGGAGCACTACTTGCTTGAGCAGTGTACTCCAGTCAGAGCTTTAGGAGAGACCTCATTCTAATCACCTTTGGCTAGGGTTCACCTTGACTGGGAGGGTGGAAAAGAAAGCAAGTAGGTGTGTTTGAGGATATACCTGCAGATGTCCTGATATGGAATGATTTTGCTAATGCAGTACCTTGTGTGCATGCAGTAACAAACAGGCTTGGAGGCAAGAAATGTGGGTCTGGTAGCCTGGGAGGGGGGGGGGTGACCCAGACAGACTGCACACGAAGTCAGGACTGGTGAGGCTGCTACTACAATGAGGGAGCTACACAGTAGCAGTGAGACTGAAAGTGAGCCACAGTTGCTTGTGGGTACTAATGTTCCCTTGGACAGAGTAACTGCAAGGGCAGAGTTGTGCAGTAGTACAGATTGACAGTGAAGCAGCGCTGTCAGATAATACCAGACTTCCAGTGGAAGGGGGCTGGGAAGGGTTACAAAGAGAGAGCTGAGAAAGGCTCATCTCTCAGACCCTAAATTACAAGGCCTGGGGGAGGTAGCTAGTGAGGCACCTGATTATCAAGGAAAGGGGGAATCTGTATACTGGTACAAAGGGTTACTGTATAGAGACTGGCCCCCCTGAGGGAGGGATAGAGGGTGAGAGAATGCAGCAGTTTGTAGTGCCCAGAGCCTACCATCTGGCACTTCTAGCCATAGCCCATGACATTCCCTTTGCAAGTCATATTGGCATAAAGTGTAGAGAGAGACATTATGCAAAAGTTTTATTAGCCTAGGATTTCTAGGGATGTAACATGGTGCTGCAGGACCTGTGAGCAGTGACAAAAAGTAGGCAAGGCAGGAGACCAGGCCAAAGCTCCTTTGATGCCTTTGTCAGTGATTGAGGAGACATTTCACAGGGTAACTATGGATATTGCAGGGCTTCTGAGTACCCCAAGTTACACAGGAAAGCATATCCTAGGCTAGGTCATCCATTGAGACAAAAAAGGTGGCAAATGCTTTGTTAAAGATTTTCAGCAGGGTAGGTTTCCTAAAAGAAATAGTGACTGACAGAGGTGCCAATTTTCTGTCAGACCTACTGGCTTGTTTGTGGAAGCACTGTAGGGTGAAGCACCTCAAGACCACTCTCTACCAACCCCAGACTAATGCTCTACCAACCCCAGACTAATGCTCTGTTGGAGAGGTTAAACTATGCATTCAAGACCATGCTGTGGTCATTTGCAGACCAGTTTAAGAGGGAGAAAGACAAATATTTGCCCCTTCTGTTGTTCACTTAGAGAGGTACCCCAGGAATCCACAGGTTTTTCACCCTTTGAGTTGCTGTATGGGCAATGGGTGAGGGGACCTCTAGATTTGATTCATGATGAGTGGGATGGTGAGTCTGAATCCCACAAGTATCTGTTGTGCCATATGTCCTAAATCTCAGGACAAGGCTCAGGGAACTCATGGGCTTGGCCCAGGAACACCTGGCAGAAAACCAACAGCAGAAAAAGGTCTGGTATGACAGGAATGCTCGAGGTAGAGAGCATGCTGTGGGGCAGCAGGTTACAGTTCTCATTCCTGTCAGACACAACAAGATCCAGGCAGCTTGTGAGGGATCCTTTCAAGTGGTAAGGAAAGTCAGTGATATTGACAGCCTGGTAGAAGTGCTGGGCAGGAGGCAGGGGCACAAATTGTACCATGTTAATATGATGAAACCTTACCATGATAGAAAGGTTCTGGTACTAAGTATTTGATGTAGAAGACAGAAGGAGTCTGAGGGGGATCTATGGCTACAGGGAGCCAGCCAGCAAAATCCCAAGTTACTATAGTAGAGCCTAGGATCGCAGGCATATATGACAGAGCAACACTGTTATGGGGGTCAGCAATGCAAAGGCAGCTAGGATCTCAAGACAGAGAATGAGGTAATGTTTTCCCAGATAGGCTCATCTCTCTCAAGCAGCGTTTTACAAGGATCTCTTGAAAAACTAGCTTGAGTCTTCCAGTGGGGAAGAAGTGTGACAAAGTAAGTAGTGCAGCACAGCTATCTGAAGTTTGTAAATAATTATGTCATTGGTGAATATCAAAATGATTTGTGTAAGATGCTTGTGTTACAAATTTATTAGAACTGTACGTTATTTGCATATCAAGCTAGGCTTGTACAGATGTGTGTTGAAAATATATTTTATAAAGTCCTTGTGCCTAAAATAGATCCACAGTGTGCCCTACTGGAAAAGAACAGAAATGAACATGCACTATTGTAACTGTTTAAATGTATTTATTAATTTGACATTTGTTAACTGGGTATGTCTGGCATGGCCAGGAGACCTTTTTCAGTAGATACCCAAGGAGAAAAGCTCCAGGTAACATAAAATTAGCCATAAAGTGAAAAAAAAATAAAGCAAGACATGTAGCAAATGAAATATTTCTCATTATACATAGTAAAAATTAAATAGTACATCAAATATTTGTAGCATGCAACTAGAGATACCAGGAATAAATCATAGTTCAGAAATTTATTATACAATACAGTAACAGCAAAAGAACAAAATACTCATGTGTAGGTACTTCATTAGTAGAAGTGAAGGAGCAAGGAGGCCAGCTTAAGAAATTAGTCATTGTAAAGCTGAAGGATGGGGTGGGGACAGGATGTGTAGGAGCGATAGGAGAACAGGAGAGAAGATTACTGGGGAGATTAAACAGGTTAAGTTAATAAGATGAGATGGTATACATTTTAACAGTGGAAACTAGAATACAGGAGGTTAACTTCAGTCTTGCAAAACTTCAAAAAAATAACTAAAATTAAATTCCGATATGACAGCAAGGAGACGCAATATCTGTGCTGAGAAGTTTTTTGTATTATCTTGAAGTGTTTTATTGTTTTAGGACATCCATCATTTGCCAAAGATCTGAGGAAAACCCCTTGTCTATATATTTTTACAAGTAGTTGCTAAATGCTATCAGCTACCATCAATGGTTGTTTTGGGGCCTGGGAACTAGGAATCATGCAAGCAATGATGTCATTCTGCAAGTTATCCCAACAGTAATATTTGAGGTATTAATTTGAGAACTGTCAGAGAGACACTGCATTCTGTATTCTGTCTTTGACCTGACAATAACTAGAGAAGATCCATTCACCAGAAATGCCTTGCTCTTAAGTTAACTAGTATATAGTAAATCTCTTAGATATAGTTAGTAATATTGCAAAGCTTAGCTTGATATTTTTTCTTTATTTGAGACTGTCCTGTAATGTTGTTTTAAATGTTTCCTGTGATTCTGAACTCTGATGTCACTATAAATATATATTTAGTATTGTCTTGCTCTTTTATTTATTAAATATATTCTAAACATTTAATTGTGGCTGATCTGTCTAGAGATATTTAAGTTCTGAGAGTACTGGCATATTTATTTGGTGACACTGGGCCACACCTAATAACCTTGCTCTTGGTCAAACTACATTTGTATTAATAGCAGCACACAGTAAGATTGGAAACCCTTTGTTAAGGGCTTTAAAGTTGCTGATAAGGAGCTGACTGGTGGCAGTGATAACTACCTTATAGTCTGTGCAAAATGGTGCATGGCTAGTAAACCTGTGCCAGCCTTTCTTAGTGTGTGTGTGTGTGTGTGTGTGTGTGTGTGTGTGTGTGTGTGTGTGTGTGTGTGTGTGTGTGTGCAAGTGTGTAAATCAAACCTCAGAGAGTGTGTGTGTGTCAACTACTTCGGCAGGGACATGAAGCACTGGTTGAACAGAGGGTGATGGAGATCTTGGCTTGGCCACTCGGCTGAGATCTGAACTCTATAGCTGTGCCAGTGGGGAGTCTTACTGGGGATCTGGAGAAAGAGTGAGAAACCAACCCCGGACTGACTGTGGTCTCTGTGTGCTCTTAAGGGAAATTGTACTTGATGGGAGAGCTGCATCTGGAAGTACTGTGTGTACCTTGTCATCCTCTCACTGTACATCTCCCAATGGTGCCAGTGGTGAGGATTGAGGCCCCTTGATTACTGGTTCAGTGGTGGGGTGTCACAATGTGCACCATATGAAGACATCTATGGTGAGAGCAAAGCAAGTCAAATGATGAATATGAGGGACTCTTTACACAGGGTACACAGTTTGAATTAACAGTCCGATTCCAAAGGACTTGCTCTCAGTGTAAATGACCACTTACAATGAGAGTTACAATGAGAGCAGGATAAGAGTAGGTGTTGATCTGGTCCTCCATAGTAAGGCTGTTTATAGGTAGGCCTTATACCACACTGACAGCAGTTCTTTCAGAATCAGGGCCGACTTACTCTGAGACCAACTCTTTTGGAAACTAGCTCAATATGTTTTTACCAAAACAAGTCATTAGCAGAATGGGTGTTGTTACTTTACAGTATTAATTATCTTAATAGGAAAACAAAATCATAGTGGTAAATTCTTCTCAGACCCTCCCATACTTCTCTCTTTTCCCTGTTTATGATGTTATTCTTTCCTCGCTAAATGCCATCCATGCAAACAAGTGTGCAGCTGTCAGTGTTCACATTTTTTTTCTCTTAACAAAACATTGGAAGTATATAGAAAATGACTATTTGTGTGTGTGTGTGTGTGTGTGTGTGTGTGTGTGTGTGTGTGCAGGTGGTGAATTAAAGCAAATGGCACTTACCTGATCACTTTTGAATCATTAGTTCTGAGATGTGTTTCAAACATACATTTATTTTAAGTCAACATTAACAGTGAAAATTTACTCATCTCTCCATTAGGATACAGTCAGCCAGTCATGCAGGATAGCAGAGCTTCACATTTTGTAACATCACTAAAGTTTAAGTTTATGCAGAATGAGTTATTCCATTACCTTTTTTAAGTTACTTTGAGTGATATTGACATAATGTGTGTGTGTTTTGGCCTCTGTCCTCCAATTATTTTGTGTCTTTGTCTGGATGGACATGCTAGACAGTAAAGCTTCATGCTTCCTACTAACAGAGATCAGGGATTGTTCCTCAGACAAGTTGGTAGTATATGGCACAGATTATGCATGTCATATATTATGCTAATAAATTCAGCAATAAAGCGTTTATATGTTACTCATGCTATGAAATTAAAGACTACATAACTCTACAGAAGTTTTCAGTAATTCATGTCATTTGTTTGCTACCCTTATCAAAATATTTATATTTGTTTAGTAATGCAATATACATATTTTCATGAATATCATATTCCTGTAAATATTTTAGGCATTGTCCAACTACACACATTGTAGTGCAGTGCTTTGCATATCTAGTCACCATAGAGGTTAGAAATTGTTCTTCAGACATGTAGCATCCTCCATACAGAGAATCTAGGTTGTTTTCCTGAAATATTATGCATATGTCATATGTTAATAATAATAACTTGACCAAAAACGTGTTTATATGGTACTCCATGGTATGAAATGACAGATTATAAAAAGCTGTAAACATTGTCATAAATACCTGTTTGCTACCAATCAGAACATATTTATGCTCATTTGGTATTTTATATGTATATGTGTATACATATTTCAGTACACATCTCTGGAACTGTCCACCTGGATAGACTGCAGAACATTTCACATGCCAAGTCACTGTAGAGGTCAAGAACAGTTCTTCAAACAACTCAGATGTCAAGTACCAAGGGAACTCTGGATTATTGTTTTGAAATAGTATGCATATTTGTCATAGGTGCTTACTAGGCTAATGACCACAAGGGCCTTTTTAAGCCTAGCCATGCATCCCAAATCGCTGACAATTTCCAATATCCTTGATAAGTGTAAGCATGGGCCTGGGAGATGAACCATTACAGGTTACCTGTTTGCATCTGAGACATAGGTGCCAAACCAGGGATGAATTTCCAGTTTCCCACCCAATTGTCCATGTCGCACTTGAACTGGATTAGGTAGGAACTACTTCACATGGATGGTGAGCCTGTTCCACAGAAGAGGTAGTCTCTGTGATACATACCTATCACTCCAGCAGGTCCTGTTTATATCACAGGCAAGGTTTAAGTCTTTAGAATAGGTCATTCTGGTAATGTTTGTTTGTGGATATGTAGGAGGTCCATAAGAGTGGGGTCTGACAATGCCCTGTATGACAGGCAGAGATCTCCCCTCAAAAGTCTGTAGGAGACAGAATACAGGGATAGCGCCTTGAGGCTGTCTGCACAGGACATATTACTGTATTCTTTTAGCGAGGAACTTCTGTGGACAATCCGCTTGTTGGATATGCCTGGTTAGGTACACAACAAAGGGGGCATTGTACTGAATGATAGGTCTGATGAATGCCTAACACAGTGGAACAATGGCGCCCTTTGACTTAGATGCCATACCTTTGTGTACAAGTTGCTCAACATAGAATGATTTCCTCACCACTGTAAACACATGATGATCACAGGCTAGATTACTGTGTGTGTGCCTAAGTCATTGACTACTGGGCCAACTCTAAGGGATATGTTGTCAATATGATAGTTACCAAGGATGGATGATTTCCCACAGGATACTGTTATGCATGTCTTAGCATTTAGTTTTAGTCCGTGACTCTGACACCAGTTGTTTGTCTGTGTCAGCCCCTCCTGGAGAACATTTGTGTCAGTGAGAGACTCAATGACAGCTCCTAATTTGCAATCATCTGCAAATTTAGTCATCCAGAGACTGCTGATATTGGCCTTGACTTCTGAGAAGTAAATGCCAAAAAGGAGTGGTCCAAGAACTGATCCCTGAGGGACTCCACTTGTGATTGGCTTCTTTGTAGAGGTGGACTCCCCAGTTCTAACTTCCTGGGTCCTGTCTGCGAGCCAGTTGGTTATCCAGCGCGTGACATACTGGTCTGTATCTAACCTCTTGAGTTTGTCAACAATGCCCGAGTGGGATATTGTGGCAAATGCCTTGGCCAGGTCAAGGTAGGCAGTGTAAACAATTTTGCTCTCATCCATTGCTTTGGTTACCTTCTTAAAGAAGTCCACTAGGTTGAATAGGCATGATCTGCACCAATAAATGATACTCCAACATTTGTAACACAAAAAAGCACAGAGTCCCAAATGGCAGTAGTGCTTCCACCCAGTTTATTCCTCTGATACCACTTAGACAGGTTAAAAACAAAGTAAAAAATACTATCACTTGTTAAATAAAATGACTGAGAGTAAACAACAAAAACCATAACTGTGAAGCGCGTTTCATCCGGATTATATCCAGACTTCTTCAGACAAACAACCGACTTTGAAGTCAAGTTTAAATAACCTCATTCTAATATTAGCCTATCAGGACACAGTAGTATCCCTTTGAAATTCTTAAAGCAATAGTTAACTTCACTAAGGATAAGCACAATTTTTCCATAACATCATATCAAGTATTTTAAAATATGTTCGTAAAAATTCAAGGATATATGTTACCCTGTTAAGCTGCATTCTATTCACGTCTTGGGTTAAATTGTCAAGTAAATATATAAGCTTGCACGACATCAACCAAAAACAGACAAATAGAGTAATAAAAAGGTTATCTAACATAATTATAACCCATATGCTAGTAAGCCAACTCATCAGGAATCTCACCATATATGTATATATCTAAGCCTTCAGTTGAAGCCTTGTGTTCGTTCACACCCGCTTATAAAACCAATACTGTGCCTACTAAGTAATAATAATGTAAAAAATCTTTGTGGACCAATGTCCATAATAATGTCTTGAGTCATAAGTTACTGTAGTTTTTGTTTAGGCATCTCCACAGTATTATAAGTAAGCTCTAAGCTTTCAGTTGGGACCTTGTGTTCATTCGTACCTGCTTCTAAAACCAAAACTGTACCCGCTAAGTAAGAGTAGTATAAAAAATCTTTGTGGACCGATGTCTAAAATAATCTATTTTTACATTCCTGGCTATACATAAAGTTGTCCCCAATAACATACGTGTATTAAAACAGTTAATACTGTACACTAGCTGGTAAAATGTAAACTTATTGGTGTAACCTAATTCATAACTCACTATAGCTCTTACCAACAATGTAGGTAATTTCCAAAATTTGAACTAATAGTTTGTATTTATTTGCCACTACTTGTGACAATGAAACTTTCCCTACTAAATTCAATTATTAGTGGTTATTTAGCTGATCTATTTATATGCATTAATTCTATACATCCATTCAGTTCGTTACCATAGGATATCAGTCAAGGTAGGGTCTATCAAAAAAGTTTTTTTTAAAAATGTTTTTTAGTCCTACTGTAATCAATCAGTTTACAGTCAGAATAAATCTATGAGATCACTCTTACCAAATTTAAACCCAGTAATCATGGAATGTGTAAAAGTATATACCAAACTCCATTGTAAAAGGAGGGAAGATCTAGTTTTCATGTGTAGGATCATTTTACCTAAGTAAACTTCTTAGTTTAAGTACACATGCTATAGAGCACGTCTCATTCAACCCTGGCTCAGTACACGCTTCTAACCGTAATTGCCAGTTGAGTTCACTTTTCTCTAACAGTAACTTAACAAAACAGTCGTTTGTGTATTTTTCATTTTTACAGTTATTTCCCATCCTTTGGCCTATTTTAGAGATTACCTTGAATTTAAAAGTATGTCCAGCATTTTGATCACAATGTCTTGCTAAAGCATTATCATTGTTCTTCTTGTTAATTGCGTATACATGTTCATAAATTCTATCTCTTAAACGATGGTCGATTTTACCGACATAAAATGCTGGACATTGTTGGCATTGGGCCAAATATAAAACTGATCTTGTGTTACAGTTGTAAACATCATAAATGTAGAATATCTCATCTCTAACTGTGAAACAGTTCCTACTGTCTATAAACCTACAGTATTTACATGCTCCAAATTTGTGTGTACCCGCATTGTTCTTCTTAGCTTTATACTGGGTTTCGAAAAGGTTTTTCATGTTAAAACCCTGTCAATGTAATAATGGGGGACTCACCTATCTTACTGAAAATGCCCTTATCTAGTGATAAATAATGCCAATATTTTCTTATTATTTTCTGAATGTCTAATGCTACTGGGCTATAAGTGAAAGTAAATGCAGGGGTAAAGTTTTTATTTCTTGTGTGTGTAACTTGTTCAAGTCCTGTAATGGTCAGTCCGTCCTCCTGAACAGTGTTAACTACTTCAACATTTAAGGTATTACCTCTTATTGTTACACAATTATTCAAAATCGGTTTGTAAATGCCAGCTTTTCTTTTAACTTTCACTTCATAAAATATGTCTGTCAAAAATAGTTTAGGGTAACGCCTATGAGTGAACATGTCATACAAAAGTTTACATTCCTCTTCAAATTCACTTTCTGTAGTTACCATTCTAGCTGCACGTACAAGTTGACCTTTCACCACTGATTTATTTCTGGTGTTGGGGGGTGTGAACTAGTAAAATGTAAAAATGAATTTGAATAAGTACTTTTCCTATAAATTCTTGCAGTATTTCTACCCTCTTGAATGTTTTTACTAAGTTCCACATCCAAGAAATGAATCTTGTGTTCTTGGAAGTTTTTAGTAAATTTAAGAAAGGAACTCGTTGAATTAAAGAAGGTAACTAGATCATCCGATAGAACACTGTCTCCATTTAGAATTATAAAGATGTCATCCAAAAATCTTTTGTAAAACAAAATTTTTTTGTTCCATTGACTTTGAAATATGTAATTGGTTTCCCAGTAGGCCATTACCAAGTTTGCAAAACTTGCTCCTACTGGGGATCCCATTGCTATTCCGATTTTCTGCAGGAACAACCTATTATTGAATGATATGTAATTGTTTTTCAAAATTATGTCCAACAATTGTTCTACTAGCATTCTTTCGTTTTCAGTTACCCCCTTGTTTTTTATAAAGTCTACTACCCATTCTGTCCCCAAATCCTGTGGGATGCATGAGTATAAGTCATATACATCAACTGTGAGAAAGTTGTATTTATCATTAAATGTTAGTGTATTAATTTCTTCTAAGAAAGACCAAGAATCTTTACAAATTTGTTTTTCCTTTTCCACAAATCTCTTCAATACTGAATCTACAACTTTTGCACAGGAGTATGTAATGGACTGCCTAGCATCCACCAAAGCTCTAAATGGTGGGTCATTCAAGTTCTTATGAATTTTGGGTATGCCAAATACCTGTGGTATTTTAGGGGACAACATTGTAAGATAGTGGTTCAAGTGTATGTCAGTTAAACCATCTGTAAATAGGTCGCTTATGAACATCTTAATTCTATTGTATGCCTTCTTCAATTGGCTTAAGCTCACTTCTTCATAAGTTTCCTTTTGTAAAAGTGATGTCATTTTCTTAGTGTAATCTTCATTGTACATAACTACTAAGCCCCCTCCTTTATCTGGTTTCATAAACCTAATTGGAAGGGTATGAAGAAGTGTTAACAAGTGTCTTTCTTCCAAGGTAATATATTCCTATATTTATTGTAGTTGTGTACTACCTGCCTGAATTCATGTTCACATAAGTACTCAAACATACTAATAGTAGGGTTACATGGTGGATTAAAAGTACTGGTCACCCTTAATTTGTTGTTACTATATGATGAGTTCCCCATCAAGACAGTTAGATGTAACTTACAGATAAACAATTTAAGGTCAATCAGTAATTCAGCAAGGTTACACTTATTAGTTGGTACAAATGTAAGACCTTTCGAGAACAGTTCAACCAAAGTCTCATCAATGTGGCATTCTGTGTAATTAAAGATTTTAAAGTCTCCTTCACCATTCAATATCAATTTGTATGGTGGGAGACTTAATTCCTGTTGTTGCTGCAAGTATTTATCTCTTCTGGGGGGGTGGGTACTGTGGGTTGGACTTCCAACTGTTCCCCCTCCCCCCTCTGTAGTTTTTTAGATGTTTTTGTGGCTGCTGTGGGTTTTGGTCATAAAATTGTGATGGGTATTGACCTTGGTGGCTATGGTCCATACTTATTTCTTCATTTTGCATCTCATTAAAAACACCGCCATCATTAATAAAATTCACACTGTTGGTTTCCCCTTCAGTCCGGGATACATCTGCTCTCACGTTTGACACAGTAAATTGTTCTTGTCTGAGTATCTCTGGTCAGAGGGCTGTTCTCACCTATTTCAGTTCACAGTATTCTGTGAACTCAGAGGTTTTGGGTATGTAAAGCCCTCTGCATAGGCTTCCAAATCTCTTTTCAATTTTTTGACCTTAATGTTCTTCAACTTCTCTAGTTGTTGTGCTATACTGATAAAAATTCTGTTGTAGTCGTAATGGTACCGGTTAAATACTGCATCTTTTTTTTATTTCTCTTTCCAAGGCTGTGGTTTCTGAGGTCAATTCATTAACTGCAATCTGGTAGTGTTTAACCATACATTTTAATAGTTCTAAACCTTGGTTATTAAAGAGTTCTATAAGTTCCTTATGGAACTCAAATCCTTCAATCAAACCCGTAGGGTGTGAGCAGTATCTTAGTCCTTTTGGTATAATCTTTTCTTTTATGCATTTATTAAAGTAGTTTAATTCAAGCTGTAATTTTTTGATTTTCAATAATTTGTTGTCAAAAAGTTTCAGTTTTTCAACCAGAGAACAATTTCCTACATTATTAAAGTCACTATTTCTACTTACCTGTGGGTTATCCAAGTTAAGTTCATCATTCAGCCAATTTGCGATGTCGTGCATATTATTTATTCCAGGTATGGACGTTCTTTCATGGTCATCTACTATTACAACATTAGAACTCCCATTCGACTCCCCAGTATACGAACTCTCTCCTAAATTGTTCATTTGTGGTTGAGAGGAAGGTGGTTTCTGCAACTGGTGTACAATGGGTCCCACCCGGTTAGTATTGTTAGTGGCTGTGTTGCCATTAAGGCTAGTTACTAGATGCACTCTAGCTGTTAATCGTTCCAATTGTTCATTCATCAATTCCAGTAACTGGGTAAGGTTACCCTTCTCAGTCTCGTCGCTGTGCGTGGAAACATCCATACTTGTCATCGGTGCTAACAAACAAAACAAACCAGCACCAATAAACGATACTCCAACAGTTGTAACACAAAAAAGCACAGAGCTCCAAACGGTAGTAGTGCTTCCACCCAGTTTATTCCTCCGATACCACTTAACAGGTTAAAAACAAAGTAAAAAATACTATCACTTGTTAAATAAAATGACTGTGAGAGTAAACAAAAACCATAAATGTGAAGTGCTTTTCGTCTGGATTGTATCCGGACTTCTTCAGACAAACAACCGACTTTGAAGTCAAGTTTAAATAACTTCTCTTTCTAATATTAGCCTATCAGGACACAGCAGTATCCCTTTGAAATTCTTAAAGCAATAGTTAACTTCGCTAAGGATAAACACAATTTTTCCATAACATCATATCAAGTATTTTAAAATATGTTCATAAAAATTCAAGGGTATATGTTACCCTGTTAAGCTGTATTCTATTCACGTCTTGGGTTAAATTGTCAAGTAAATATATATACATGCACATCAACCAAAAACAGACAAATAGAGTAATAAAAAGGTTATCTAACATAATTATAACCCATAAGCTAGTAAGCCAACTCATCAGGAATCTCACCATATATGTATAGATCTAAGCCTTCAGTTGAAGCCTTGTGTTTGTTCACACCCGCTTATAAAACCAATACTGTGCCTACTAAGTAATAATAATGTAGAAAATCTTTGTGGACCAATGTCCATAATAATGTCTTGAGTCATAAGTTACTGTAGTTTTTGTTTAGGCATCTCCACAGTATTATAAGTAAGCTCTAAGCTTTCAGTTGTGACCTTGTGCTCGTTTGTACCCACTTCTAAAACCAATACTGTACCCGTTAAGTAATAGTAGTATAAAAAATCTTTGTGGACCGATGTCTAAAATAATCTATTTTTACATTCCTTGCTATACATAAAGTTGTCCCCAATAACATACATGTATTAAAAACAGTTAATACTGTACACTAGCTGGTAAAATGTAAACTTATTGGTGTAACCTAATTCATAACTCACTATAGCTCTTACCAATAATGTAGGTAATTTCCAAAATTTGAACTAATAGTTTGTATTTATTCCCCACTACTTGTGACAATGAAACTTTCCCTACTAAATTCAATTATTAGTGGTTACTTAGCTTATCTATTTATATGCATTAATTCTATACATCCATTCAGTTCGTTACCATAGGATATCAGTCAAGGTAGGGTCTATCAAAAAAGTTTTTTTTAAAAAAATGTTTTTAGTCCTACTGTAATCAATCAGTTTACAGTCAGAATAAATCTATGAGATCACTCTTAACAAATTTAAACCCAGTAATCATGGAATGTGTAAAAGTATATACCAAACTCCATTGTAAAAGGAGGGAAGATCTAGTTTTCATGTATAGGATCATTTTACCTAAGTAAACTTATTAGTTTAAGTACACATGCTATAGAGCACGTCTCATTCAATCCTGGCTCAGCTTCTAACCATAATTGCAAGTTGAGTTCACTTTTCTCTAACAGTAACTTAACAAAACAGTTGTTTGTGTATTTTTCATTTTTACAGTTATTTCCCATCATTGGCCTATTTTAGAGATGATCTTGAATTTAAAAGTATGCCCAGCATTTTGATCACAATGTTTTGCTAAAGCATTATCATTTTTCTTCTTGTTAATTGCATATACATGTTCATAAATTCTATCTCTTAAACGACGGTCGATTTTACCAACATAAAATGCTGGACATTGTTGGCATTGGGACAAATAAACAACTGATCTTGTGTTACAGTTGTAAATATCATAAATGTAGACTGTCGCATCTCTAACTGTGAAACAGTTCCCACTGTCTATAAACCTACAGTATTTACATGCTCCACATTTGTGTGCACCCGCATTGTTCTTCTTAGCTTTATACTGGGTTTCTAAAAGGTTTTTCATGTTAAAACCCCGTCTAAATGTAATAATGGGGGACTCACCTATCTTACTGAAAATGTCCTTATCTAGTGATAAATAATACGAAAATGTTCTTATTATTTTCTGAATGTCTAATGCTACTGGGCTATAAGTGAAAGTAAATGCAAGGGTAAAGTTTTTATTTCTTGTGTGTGTAACGTGTTCAAGTCCTGTAATGGTCAGTCTGTCCTCCTGAACAGTGTTAACTACTTCAATATTTAAGGTATTACCTCTTATTGTTACACAATTATTCAAAATCGGTTTGTAAATGCCTGCTTTCTTTTTAACTTTCACTTCATAAAAGATGTCTGTCAAAAATCGTTTAGGGTAACCCCTATGAGTGAACATGTCATACAAAAGTTTACTTTCCTCTTCAAATTCACTTTCTGCAGTTACCATTCTAGCTGCATGTACAAGTTGACCTTTCACCACTGATTTTTTCTGGTGTTGGGGGTGTGAACTAGTAAAATGTAAAAATGAATTTGAATAAGTACTTTTCCTATAAATTCTTGCAGTATATCTACCCTCTTGGATGTTTTTACTAAGTTCCACATCCAAGAAATGAATCTTGTGTACTTGGAAGTTTTTAGTAAATTTAAGAAAGGAACTAGTTGAATTAAAGAAGATAACTAGATCATCCGATAGAACACTGTCTCAATTTAAAATTATAAAGATGTCATCCAAAAATCTTTTGTAAAACAAAATGTTTTCGTTCCATTGACTTTGAAATATGTAATTGGTTTCCCAGTAGGCCATTACCAAGTTTGCAAAACTTGCTCCTACTGGGGATCCCATTGCTATTCCGATTTTCTGCAGGAACAACCTATTATTGAATGATATGTAATTGTTTTTCAAAATTATGTCCAACAATTGTTCTACTAGCATTCTTTCATTTTCAGTTATGAAACCAAACTGGGTTGAGTCCAGTGTCTGGAGGTGTACTATATCTCTATTGATCATCTCCATGATATTTTTTTCCATGGCTTTACATATAAGACCAGTGAGACTTATGGTTTTGTATTTCCCAGGGTCTGTAGATGGCCCACCTTTATGCAGAGGGATGACTGCTGCCTTTCCCCATTCATGAGGCATGAAGCTGGATTGGAGGCTACAGTTAAATAGTAATTCCAGAGGGTCCTGATAGGTCATGTTTCATGCTATTTAGAAGGCATCCTGGGATATTGTCCAGGCCCATTGATGTAGTGTTCTTTGTCTTAGAGAGAGCATTATGGACCTGTTCCCTAGTGATAGTAGGGGGAGTTATATTAGATGATATTTCCCGAGGGAAGGTTGAGGGTGAGAGGGGAGTAAAACTGGAGTTGAATTCATCAGCCAAGAGGTTTGCTGTATCTTCTGGCTCAGTATATGTGGCTCCATTTACAATGAGCTCTGCATGTAATTGCGCTTTGCCTTTAAGGTTGCGGACATAGCTAAAGAATACTTTGTGGTTGTCCTTAGCCTGGGAGGCCAAATTTATCTCAAATTTGGCTTTGGTAGACTATTTGTCACCGGAGTTGTTTGTTTAGTTTAATGAGAGTGCTTTTATCCTGCTGCATGTCATATGTTTAAGTATATTAATATCTTGAACAGGAAGGTGTTTGTATGGAACTTTGTGTAACAAATAAAAGCTTATTTAATGCTGCAAAAGCAGTCACTGATAGTATCTGTGTAATGCTATTCATCAGAAATTCCAACTTGTTCAGTAATAAGATATGTAGATTTTCATAATTGTGTTTCTCTACATACATCTAGCATTGTATACTTGGATAGATTGTGATTCTGCATTTTGCATAGCCAGTTACCAGAGAGGTCCTGAATGGCTCCTTAAGTGAGTGAGTTACTTGGAAGCATACCTCTCAAATGTACAAATTTTTGCCTTATATTTTTGGTCTGTTTTTTACAAAATTGTGTTTTTCTGGCAAATCAATAAGTCATTAATGACTGAAGTCAAAAAATAATGACAGACATTTGAGTTTCATTCCAACACAGAACCTGTTATAATATAAACTAAGTTTGTAAGAGCAATATTTAAAAATCGTCCCTATTTGTGTGCCTTTCTCATACCATTATTTATAGCTTTGTCCAGATTTAGTTGAGAAGTATGCTTGGTAGAATAGAAAGTATCAGTTTTTTCCTGGTATGAATGCATGGCATATTCTCATAATTACATTAATAACTTCAGCCAAAGGCTATTTATATGGTACTCCATGGTATCATCTGAAGGTATACACAAGGCCTAAAAAAATTTGCACTGATAGTTGGTGTCTAACCATCTCTGCTTAGTAGATATTTACATTTATTTATCCATTAACTATTCAAATATGTAGAGTATTGATAATTATTGCAAATATCTAAAAAATGGAATGTGTCTACACATCTAGTTTACAGCCAAATGTAGAATACATCTACCATAGCAAAAATCACTCTGATAGTGGAGGTCTGTCTACTACAGTTACAAAGATATTACTTGTTTAAGTAATTATATGTAAAATTATGTATTCAATTAATTGTTAAATATAAAATTATGATGTCTGGCTGACATATCATTATGAAGAGGAGTGCGTGCTGAATAGCTTTCAGATTTTAACTTTTTTGGTAATTTTTGTTTTTAAGATATATAATTTGTTTACAGCTAGATTGAAAAAGTTTAGTTCAGGTGAAGGCTTGTCCAGCCAAGAACCCTTCAGGTGTAGGTGGTGTGAAATTCCACTCACGCTAGACATGAAAGAGTTAATATACTCCTATACCTGAGAGCTAAAGTTATACATCAGATGTATACTTCTAGGAAGGTTAAAGCTTTGGTACCCCAGATGGACATCTGCAGTGAAAACCCCATCAATTTGGAATATTGTAGGACATCTACTGTTATGGTAACTTCTTACACAAACTGTAATTTACCAATTGCATCAAGGAAGGATACCCAAGATAAGCTTGGGCGAGAGAATTTGTGGGTGACAATCCAATTGCCTGAGCTAGTATTGTATGCATCTAGGATACTGGTTTGGCGTACAATGCAGTGGTAGTTTATTCAAAAGAGGGGGGATACATTGGAATAGGAAGGGCTCAGGCCAATGTGTCCTATCTTTTTATTTTTTATATAGATTAAGGTCCTTTATGTATGTAACAGCAAAACCAGCAAAACTAGCAAATCAGCCACAGAAGTTAAAACTTGTTTAAGAATGTGTTTAATACCAAAGATAGGTTAAAAACATGCACAGTTTAGCGCTTTCATCTGTAACACAAAGACATCATCAGAACTATGAATGTGCTGGTTTTGGAAGCCATTTTACAACTTAAGTGCAAAAGACGCACCTCCCATGTAATCCAATCACAACTTATTGTAGCTGAAATCAACATGAAACAGAAAAAAATGAAGTAACACTAAAAATAAGTTAAAGCTTTTATAACTTGAACCAAAACACCTAAATACTAACTAGGCAAAAAATACTAACTAAACAAAAAATGTTTGATGGAACACAAACTCATATTCTGATGGCTCTCCTTTATAGTTCACTCCTAATAGTAATGTTGTCATTTAAACTGGGAAAGTTGGTAGCATCCAGCTTAAGCTACCATGATATTTCCTGATTAAGTAGTTTGTTCTGCCAGTCCCCTACATAAGGAGAGTTTTGTATTTGCTCAAGAACTAGAAATGTAAACTTGGTGAATTTGTCACTAACAATGGAATGCCTGGCCAGAGCACTTTTACTGCCCTTATGTTGAATACTGTAAACATGTTGATAGATACCCTTATTCAAAGCATTCTTAGTTTTTCCCACATTGAAAGCAGGACAAGATGCACATGTAGCTTGGTAAATAACTCTGAGAAAAGCAATTGTAAGCTCCATCGTACACAGAAGAATCAATCTACTTAAAAGGGTGTCATTGTAATAAGTGTTTATATAAGGGCACTGATGACAATTCCCATATTTCCTGAAAGATAAAAGTCCCATATGATGATCAATAGGTTACGCAAGAAGGGATTTTATGTTAGATTTAATTTTATAGGTAAAAGATGGTGGTGTAGAAAAAAAAAACTCTTTGATGCTTTCATCACATTGTATAATGAACAAGTTTGTTCACAAAATCTTTTCAATGTCCTTGACATCCGAAGTGTAATGCAGGACCATATTAGTTTTGCCATTAAATCCTGTTTGATTGTCTTTGTTGAGCTGGTTTAGCCCTTTCATGATGATAGGGATATTTGGTGTTTCTCTCTGCCCATATTTCTTCTCTGGTTGAATCCAGAAGTGGTAGGAGGTAGCCATGATCCAAAAACATAGATCTTAGAATGTTGAATTGTTCAAGACACATTACGTCATCCAAGGTCAAGTGAGAGGTTCTAATAAATTTACTTTTTACCACCCCCTCTTCTGATGGAAGGCATAGTAACTGGTGAAAAAAAAAAGAAATGTTACAGTAAGTGGACTTTCTGTAAATCCTGGTAGTGAATTCTTCATTAACTCCTTTTCTGATGTCAATGTCAAGATATTTAATCTGGTCACATACAAAGGAATATGTGAGCTTTAGAAAGAAGGTGCTTGCTTGCAACTGTAGTATGACTTCTTCAAGTTCATCAGCACTTTCTTTCCAAATGATAGGTACATCATTGCAGTATCTGAAGTAGCCAGCACATTTGGAAAAGAGGGGGAGTCTTAAAAGGGATCCAGGAGATCCCATGAGTCTCTTATAATATGTGGGAAGGAAACATGTTTTTCAATTTGTGGTCTATAAATTTGGCCAGGGACTCTAAGTGATCCACTAGCAGTTACAGTTGAACATGGGGGGGGGGGGGGTTATATGGACTGTAGTTGATTTAGGAATGCCAAAAATCTTTGGAATAATAGGAAAATTTACTCTAAGGAAAATGTATAAGCCTTGTGGAAATTTATCTAACAACTCATCCAGTGTCACTTTAATGATCCTGTAGGCTATATTGATTTAATTTGTGGAAACAGCACTGTACACACAATCATAATGCAAAAGATGTAGCATATGCCCAGAGTGGTTAGCTCTGTCCATAATAACCATGCCCCCACCTTTGTCTGGTCTGATGCATCTAACATTGTAATTGAGAATTGTTAGAGAAGCTGTTCTTCTATAACCAAAATTAAAAAGAAAATGTTTGTATTGTTTTGCAACAGTGTGAGTATTTCTTTTTCACATTACTTCTCAAAAACATTGATAATTGGGTGTAAAGAGGGATTTGCTGTACTTTTCCTCAAACTTGTCAGGGGGTGTTGCAATTAACTTCTCCCCCAAACAGTACTTGAAAATTAAACTTTCTGGTAGACGATTTTAAGTTGAGGAGAGTGTCGTCCACCCTAGCCCTAGTGTGGGGGATGAAGTTAAACCCTTTCAAAAACAAACTATATTTCTCAGGGCCTGTTACCATATCAGTAAAATTGTAAATGTGATATCCAAAAAAAGAAGCAATATTTACAGTACCTGAAGGCATAGTAGTGATGATCTGAGTGAATAAATCAGTCACCATTACGGATTCTGATTCACACGCCCACTCCTGTGTTCCTTTTCTTCATCCTTCCCTTGGGATGGGGGTGGGAGTACCCAGACTGGTGAAAGTTGGATTGTTGCTTGTTGGCCAGTCTCTCTGAACTTCTCAAAGATATTTCCTCTAAAGAGATATTCAGTTGAGTTATTTCCTCATGATTGTCAGTATAAAATGTCTCAACAAGATTGTTTTTGTTTGTTGTACCTGGTGGATTAGGGTGTACAGCTCTGTTATGATAATCTGAATCATCCCAGAGTAATTTATTGGTGTGTTTTTAAATTGAACAAGTTTGTTATCTATGACCTGAAAGATGTTGTTAAACTGGGACATGTGAAAGTCTAAATCAGCAATGATAGAATCTGCTAGTTTAGTAACATCCTGTTTAAGTTTCATGAAATGCCTATCATTTTCTTTAATGAGCAGTTCGGTAAGTTCTAGACTTGTACGATCAAAAAAATCCAACAGTTCATGGTGAAAGGGTGAATTTGCTTCTACATCTTGTGGGGACTTCCACATATGGAGCCCTTTAAGTACATGGACTCTCCATACACTTTCACCCAAAAGTAATTATCCAACTGCAGTGATTTAAATTTGTATAAACACATATCCAATACAGTAATTTGTTCTTGCAAGGATAAATAATTACCATAATCACAATCACAAGGAAATGGCTTTGGTAGGCTCTTAGGAAATACCAGTGTGTGTGTGTGTGTGTGTGTGTGTGTGTGTGTGTGTGTGTCTTGACCTAATCTTTTGCAAGTGGAGTGGTGTGTTCCTGATATTTTCAGAACAGAGTAGTTTGTATACGATAAAAAAAATGTCTTCTTAAGTATAGCTCTCAACTATTTAGAGATAAATTTACTGACTTGAGAGCAACTCATGTTTAGTAATAAACATTTACTCTGTTTCAGTATTGTGAGAGGGCAACATTTGGAAGATGTACATGTTTATTTACCTTATGAAACCATGCCTATATAAATGCTAATTTGGATATCGATTACTGTTTGTTACACATTTTTGGGGGATACTGTGAAGGACATCTACATGTTAAATGCATAGACTGTCCATAAACCAGTTTTTACAAAAAAAATAAATAAATAAAAAAATAGTTTTACAATTAACAGCCGTGCATGGCTGCGTATACATTTTAAAATTTGACACCACTGATCTTATCGAAAAAAATACTTGTGGAGGAGACCAGAAGTTTGCAAGAAATTCAGAAAAGTTAAGCATGCTTTTATTCTTGAAAATATGAGGTTAAGTTCAAAACTTCTTTTATAACCATGCTGGAAATGGAAGCCAAACTTGAGCACCCTGTGTGTTCAGGAATATGAGGAAGACTTGGCTATTTTTTCTCTTTTTCCTTTTAAGTAATTGCCAACTAGTACTACAACCATGACACAGATGAAGCAAGCACTAAAATAATGTGAGTGGCAAAGACCTACAGCCGGTTTCTGATGTTTCTGAGTTGCAAAAGTATCAGAAGGAAAAACCTTGCAAACAGACACATCACAGACAGCACCCACCATGAAATATACATCTAAGAATTGCACAGACTGAGTTCACTTGCACTGAAAAGAAAACTTGTAATCTGGCCACAAGGATCTGTTGGACTGGCAAACATGAATCCTCATTGAGATTGTTTTGCAGGGTCATAATGTTCTGTATGGTTTTGGTGTTGCCATAGACATTTTTTTATTATGTACTTGTCTTTATTGACTGGGAAAGTTCAACTGGCCAAAGCCAATTTTCAGTGGAGTCATGGTGTAAAAAGTTCAAGCAGATAAATTTAAATGACTCATTACAAAACAAATTCTTCACAAAGATACATTACATAGATATAATTCTTAAGACATCTAGATACAAACAGGTAACTGTTCTGCCAATCATCTTCTGTGCTGACATTCTGCAGCACATTAAATTCAAAGTATAAAGCATTTAGTATACAAACAGTTCATATGCAATGTGTGTGACAAGCAGACAGTTGATATGACTTATAAGACATGGGTGAAAGGAGGGTTATGATGTAGTTGCTGGGTATAAATAAAACCGAAGGATGGAGGGTGAAGCATTTGCTCTTAGGTAGATAACAGATAAATCAAGAAGAGAGGGAGGAATCATATAGCTATGTCAAGGATAGAGAGAGTAAATTTACTGATTTATAACCTGGTTATAATGGTGGAAAATGTCTGAAGGAGATGGACAGAGTGGGAAAGTCAGAAAGAAACTGAATTGTAGAATGGGGATAAGAACAGGAATGACTTTTGGAGGAGTGATAGCAACTTGTACTGTGTAGAAGGTGGCTGAGTTGACATAGGAGAGGTAGAATAAGCTGAAAAAGGAAAATGGACCTTCCCAAATGAGGAGCAGGATCACACCCACATGTTTTGGGGGTTGGCATAATGGTTAACATCTTTGCCTTACATACATAGGGTACAGAGTTTGAGTATTACCCTGAGATGTTTGGCTAGGCTGAAAAAGGACCCCTGGTGTCATTAGTCTAGTAACAGCCTATGGAAAAAAAAGATAAGGGTTAGAGGATGGTAAGTTTCAATGATATTCTAGAGTTTAGGTACATGATGGGAGTAGGATATTGCTGCTGAGTTATTAGACTTAGCCATTAGTAAGAGTAGACTGGTTGAGTGAAGGTCTCCACCTGGAGAGTAGAGCTGCTGGCCATCCTTTACTGCTGGACATATTTCTATTGCATTTATAAGGTTGTGTCCAGTGATAATTCCTGTGTGTCTTAAATATTTGGGTAGCTCAAGACAGTTTAGTTGTTTCAAGGGCTGCGTAATGATGAGTTGCACAAGTAAGATAGGCAGCAGATTTCACTACTTCATTGAACAGGTAGAGATCTGTAAGTATAGGTGATACAGGTAGTTGGGATGGAAGGCAGGTAGATGCCAGTGTTTCTTTTGCATCGTCTGTCAGGTAGTGTTTGGTTAAATAGAGGGAGTTGAGTTTCTAGTGTGTGTGTGTGTGTGTGTGTGTGTGTGTGTATATTTAAATGGTTTGCATTATGTGTGTTCAAATTTGAGGTTGCTGTTAATTGTGACCCTCCAACATTTTATTTGAATTGAGTCTTCAATTTTTGCGTGGCTGGATGAGCTTATTCTGAAAGATTTTGTTTTCTTTTAGTTTTGATTAGCAGTGAAGAACATTACTTTAAATCATAAACAAAAAAAAACTTGATCTTCAACCTTTAACCACATTTCAGTAGCAGTGAAGAAAATTTGCATGATGGCCTGAAGTGCTGGTAGAGATGGGGCTGCACTTATAAAGGTTGCATGTTGTTTGAACTGTGCTAGTGAGGCGGGTGGCAGTGTGTAGTTTGTTTATAAAAATGCTGAATAAGATGTTGCTAATATTAATCTTTAATGGACAAGGACTTGCAGAAAGGATAATATTTGACTGCTTGCAGCCTGCCAGTCAGAAAGTTATGGAACCATGACCGACAGGATTGAGTGAAAGGACTGGTATTGCCCAGGGAAGAAAGTTCAGTAAAAATATACCAAGACAATGGTGTTAAAAGCAGTAGGACGGTGTGTGGTGGTTTGTCCAGCATTTATTTCTTTATTTTAAGATGACCAAAACGTCTTAGAATTTTTGGTGTTTATACTGGAAGCTGCTATATATATGTTTATCCATTTGATTACAATCCTTGGTGAGATTTGAGATGCCTAAATATATGAAATGTACTGTGTTTTCTTGCTTTTATGTCAGTCTTTCCAATCTTTGTCTCTTGGAAACAAGAGTTGTTTTTAGTCAGTTATGGAGCAGGGTTCAGTTTCATTCTGTTTGTACATGAGCTAGATTAACAATATTTATAAAGGTTTCATTAAAGTGTGTGATTATGACAAACTTTAATAGATTCCAGTTATACTGACTAAGTATTGATAAAGGTGTGTTAATTTTTGTTGTATTATGTACATAGTTATAAATTATGTTTTTGGGGTGAGTAACGTTATTTCCGGCAACATAAGTGGAAAAGTTGTAATTTTTTGAGTCTGGTAAATATCCAAATCTTTGAATTGTGCTTGGTTTGTTGGTAAGGTTCTAATCTAATGCTGAGCATCTGTCAATCATTTTAAATTAAGTCTATCGGTAAAGGTGCTGTGTAAAGCTGTACAAGTTAATTGATTCTGAGGGAGCGTCATTGTTGTTCAGCTACCAGTCTATCCAGTATAAAATAGTTTCTTGTTGAATATGGTGAGGCATGGGACTGAGGAGTGACAGGAGGAGTATCACATTATTAAATTTCAGGATCTGAAAGGGGTGGAGCTAGTTCTTACCAGTTTGTAGAAAATGGCAAAACAACCAGCATGCCCTTTTCCCTTTCAAGCCAGTTTATATTAAACCCAGGGTGTGTGTGTGTGGGGGGGGGGGGACCTTATTATCTAATATCTTTAAGAAGGTTTCAGTAGTAACTAGTGTATCACAGAAGTTAAGTAACAAGCTATGCATCAGTACCTTGGTTTTTGTTACATACATGGAAAGCTGATAGATTTGCTGTGAGCTGCAGAGGTGGAATCTATTCCAAGCTGATAAGTACACTTTTTGTAACTTAGTTAGCACTGTGCTATATTTCTACACTTGCCTATTATTTATAGTAGTGCTGTATTGTTTCTGTCTCTTGTTGTCTCCACTGTGTTTTTTTCTCAGGGTAGCTCAGAAGCTAGTTTCAGGGAGGGGGTTGTTGAACGAGCCCACATCCTAGCTGTTTGTCATTGCCTGAGGTGTATTTTCATTGCTGTAACTCCAATACAGATTGCATTTCAGTGAACTGTTGGAAAGCTGATAGATTTGTTGTGAGCCACAGAGTCGGAATGTATTCCAAACTGATAAGTAGACTTTTTACAACTTAATTTGCACTGTGCTGTATTTATACACTTGCCTATTATTTATAGTGGTGCTGTATTGTTTCTGTCTCCACTGTGTTTCTCCCACCCACCCCCATATTCTTGTGTTGCTGTTAATCTTGGTGGCTTTGAAACTGCCCGCCCCTCTTGTAAGTTTGTATTTGGATGATACTTCTGGGCCTATCTCATTTGCTCACTCAACTGAGGCAAGTGCAATCATATTCTGATTTCTGGCACTCTTACTGTGTTACAAAGAGAACATTTGAGAAGGACAACCCATGTAGCCTTTTAATCGTGCTGTGTTCCCTCCCTAAAAAAAAAATATATATATATATATATATATATATATATATATATATATATATATATATATTCAGCTGCTCTTACTGTAACTGTATTAGTTGCTGTACTGTAACTGTCTTAGTTGCTATTCTGCATGCTATCTGTTCAGTTGTTCTTACTCTGCACTTATTACTGCTTGTTAGTAGCCTTCTAATTTAATCCCTTCTGCACTTGTTTTTTAGACATTTGTTAATTTAATTGCATTTAATTAAGCTCTATTTGCTGTAATATTGATACATGTGTGCTAGCTTGCACTGCATTTGAATTGTATTTACTGCTGTTTTAGCTGCTTTTCTGTAAAAGAAAAAAAAAATTCCTAGCTTGTTTCCTGCCTTTCCTGTAACTTGTCTAGTCCAGATACAGACTTGCTGTATCCAGGTCTGTTTGTAAGCTTCTGAGCCCTCCAAGCCTTTCTCTGTTGGAGGGAAGCCTTCAAGCTTATCAGTGGGAGTGAGGATACAAACTGGAAGTCGACCACCACAATAAATGGATAAAATGTATTTATTGTGTGTGACAGATAAAAGCTTTTATCGCAGTGCCAAGACTTCTTTCTCAGATCCTTACAAACATTCTTAAAAAAAATATAATATATATACAATTTTAAAGTGATCAATGTTTAATTAATCTAAACCTAACCATGTGATTAATTCAATCATTCAATTAAAACCAAGCACTGTAAGTACTGTTGCTCATGTTGCAGAGTAGATAGAGATAAAATAAATAAATAAAACCAAACAAAACCAACAAAGCTCAAACAAAACAATGACTTAGTTGAAATAAATATATGTTTTAAAAAACTCTGTGTCCAATATATAAGAAGATATGATGAATGTAATGCAAAACCTGAGAGGTAGATAATAGAAAATAAAAATAAAAATCAGTGGGAGTGGTAAGCACTAGGTAGCCTATCTCCCACAGGAGAAGAGGTTTCTGGCCCAGAAATTATAGTTTATTGGCCGTTTGGGAAGCTCTTCCATCTCTTTCAACCTTCTGATTCAAAAGCCTGTGTTTGCGTTTGTTTCCTGCCTTTCCTGTTACTAGTCTAGTCCAGGTACAGATTTGCTGTATCCAGGACTCTTAGTAAGCTTCTGAGCCCCCCAAGCCTTTCTGTGTTGGAGGGAAGCCTACTAGCTTATCAGTGGGAGTGGTAAGCATTAGGTAGCCTATCTACCACAATTCTGTGATGGAGGAAAGCCTCCTAGCTTATCAGTGGGAGTGATAAGCACTAGGTAGCCTATCTACCACAGGAGGAGTGGTTCTGACCCAGAAATTGTAGTTTATTGGCTGTTTGGGCAGTTTTTCCATCTCTCAACTTTCTGGTTTTAAAGCCCATGTTTGCACTTGATCCCCACCTTTCCCGCAACTAGTCTAGTCCAGGTACAGATCTGCTGTATCCAGGACTGTTTATCAGCTTCTGAGCCCCCCAAGCCTTTGTGTTGGAGTGGAGCCTTCTAGCTTATCAGTGGGAGTGGTAAGTACTAGGTAGCCTGTCTACCACAAGAGGAGTGGTTCTTGGCCCAGGAATTATAGTTTATTGATCATTTGGGAAGTCGTCCATCTCTTTCAACTTTCTGGTTTAAAAGACAACATCTGCACTTGTTTCCCATCTTTCCTGCAACTAACTTACTGGAAATCACTAGAAAGCTGTAAACTGATACAAGCCTTCTAGCTTAAAAGAGAGACTTCGGAGTGATTGACTATCAGTTTTCTGTATTTTCTTGCTGTACTTAACTGTCTTCCGCCTAAACGCTGATTTTCCAGCACTTATTGTGATTTAAAAGCTTGTTTTTTTTTCACATATTGTACTTATTTGACTGTCTGCACTTTAAAAAAGTATTTTGTTTAAATAAATTGTTTTACTGTTGTAGGCTACACACTAAAGTACGATAGCCTTTTCAGATCACTTGTAGTCGTTTAAAGCTGTTTTAAGTGTACTTTTTTACTGTTTTTCCTTATCTTTTCAAAAAAAAAAAAGTTTTTCTTGTTTCCCGCCTTTCTAAGCTAGTATAGTCCATTTTTCAGGCTAGTGCTGAATTCAGGGCTGTGTTTCAAGTTTCTGAGTTGCCCATACCTTACTTGGATAGAGGGAAGTTTCTCTGTTCACCTGTGAGAGAGGGGAACTTTGAGCAGCCATTTGTCCCTGGAGGAGTGGTTCCAGCCCAGAAGTTAGTAGTTTAAAAAATGCGTTTGCATGGTTTTGTGTGCCAGGCAGCACTGGTTAGCTAGGGCTAAATTATTCCCAGCTCCACTAAGTCTCCTCTTCAGTTTTTCACTTGAAACTAGTCTAACTTTCAACCTAAGCACTCAAAAAGCATCCTGCAGTCCAGCACTTGCTCAGACTTAATAGCAAGCATTAATATACCCCGACACTTGATTGCCCAGCAGGGCAAGGCTCTTTATCCACCCCTCACCTACCAAGCGACTAAGCAGCTCATCCTACTACTCAGGCATGACCAAAGGGCAACTTCAGGTGTACACTCCAGTCCAGCTGGTGAACCTGGGTATCCTGAGGCAATGTTACAACTGCTTCATGTACACAGACAGCCCTCTCCTCCTATCACAAAACACTAACATATGTGAGAGATGCAATTATACAGCCAAACTGGAGGCTAAGGTCTCTCCACCCAAGACTGGAACAGGCAGTTATGAGGAGAAGGTTAACACTTGCACCACACCTCCAGCCTCACACAGACCTACCAAACGAGCACTGGCAAAAAATACACATAAATACACAAAATCATACTCGGAGGCTCTAAATAAAAAAACTGCATAAGCATTAGAGAGCTCCATAGCAGACACCCAAAAAACCCGCACCTCCCATCACAAACCAGACAACACATAAAACACAAAATCAATGTGCTGCACAATCACAGCCCTTAAGATGAAATAACATACCTAACACACCAGTAATAGGTGACTCTATAGTCAGGCACACTGATGCCCCACTCACTAGGCTGGACAAGGAGAAGGTTACTGTTAGCTGCCTGTCGGGAGCCAGAATCTGCTACATAACACAAGCACTCAGGTCACTCCAGAACAAGTACAAATATGACTCTGTCATTGTTCATGTTGGTGTGAATGACCTGAGACGTACCTCCCTGGACTACATAAAGAGATATGGAAGAGCTCTCTGATCATGTAGCCCAGGTGGGTATGACCCTGACGAGCATCCTGCCCTCATCAAGATGATACCTCAGTATAAAGAAAAAAATGATCAATTTCAACAATTGGCTAAGCTTCTGGTGTCATTCAAAGGTGATCCAGTGTCTGTCAGCCTGGGATGACATGCTCGACAAGACACGTTGCTTCGCAAGAGATGGCTTGCATCTGTCACCCCTTGGTTTCAAATAATGGCCAAGGCTCTTGCTGCCCCCATAGTGCCTTTTTTAGGCAAGGCTCAAAATTCAAACTCACCTCCGTAAACAGCACAATTAAAAAAATGAAGGTTACGCTACTCAACGCCAGGAGTTTAAATCTCAAAATGCATGCACTCGAAGCACTCCTAAGTATGGAGGACATAGACATCTGTGCAGTAACTGAAACCTGGTTCAAGGCTGCAGAAAGCACACCAGCACTACTGGGCTACAACTCCTACCACACATTTCGACCACAGAACATGAACAAAAACACAAAAGGAGGGGGTGTATCCATATTCATCAAGGATTCCCGCACATCCAGGTTAGTGGTGCAGCATGATACCTCTGACATCATCCATGCACAACTAACTTCAGGCAAATCTGCACTGTAAATTGTGGCCTGCTACAGATCACCCTCCATGACCCAGATACCACCACTCCACCTTTCTGGAGACACTGGAAAACATGAAGGTCCTACTGAACACCCTGATATTGGGCGATTTTAATTACCCTACCATAAACTGGGAAAACTACTTGAGTACAAACTCCCAGGCTCAGCGCTTCCTGGAATTTATCAACTCAAATTCCCTGCATCAGCTGGTAAACTCCCCTACCAGAGGCCACAACATATTGGACCTGATCATCACCAACATGGGCGACAGGTGTTCTACACTGGAGGTCAACCTGTCACTGGTTAGATCAGATCATAAACTAATCACTCTGGATGTCCACACCCCCAACCAGAGAAACCACAGTGAAAAACTTTTCTAAAGCAAACTTCACCTTACTTAAGGCAGAGGTGGTAAGTTTCACAGCCCCCACGCTAAAGGATAACACTGCCCAATATGCAGAATCCTTTACCATTGCACTCTATGAGCACCTACAAGGATGCATGGATCGTGCCATCCCTAGCCAAACCAAGACTCACTCCCCTAAGAGAAGGAAACCAGTCTGGTGGACCCCTGCCATAAACAGGTTATACAATAAAAGGAGGAAACTAGTTCAGAAAAAAAGCAAATCCCAAGAAGGAAAGACATCCCTGATCAGTTTCAGTAAGAAACTAAGGTCCCTCATAAAATCATCCAAAGCTAACTTTGAAAGAAAAATAACCAAGGATTCAAAAGATAAACACAAAGCCTTCTTTAGCTATGTCAAGAATCTAAGTGGCAACTCGCAGATATGCTCTGAGCTAGTGCAAAATAGCACAAAATATACCGAACCTACTGATATTGCCAACATCCTGGCAGATAGATTCAGTGCAAACCTCACCTCCCTCTCACCTTCAAAAGGGCCCACAACAATACCAGAAAAGTGTATTGTCCCAGGAATCACAAAAGCACAGGTGAAAACAGCCCTTTCAAAAGCCAAAAACACAGCATCAGTGGGGCCAGATGGTGTCCCAGGCTGCATCTTGCACAAACTACAGAACAAACTAACTCCCCACCTAAACTCGCTGTTCAACCTCAGCCTATCCACAGGCTACGTGCCCATAGAATAGCACACAGCAACGGTTATTCTGCTCCTCAAAGGAGGGGCCACAACTGACCCTGGTAACTATCACCCTATAAGCCTGACTAGCCTGGTCTGCAAGGCTATGGAGCACATCAACATGGAACTCATTAACAAAGACATTGGGAACCTCCAAACACTTGACTCAACCCAGTTCGGCTTTAAGGGCAGATCATGCCTACTAAACCTGATTGACTTCTTTGAGACAGTCACCAAGGCCATATACGAGGGAAAGGTGGTTCACACAGCCTACCTTGATCTCGCCAATGCGTTCGACACCATTCCTCACTCGGGTATTATAGAAAAACTCACCAGCCTGAACATAAACCCCTATATCACAAGATGGGTTGCCAACTGGCTTACAGACAGAACTCACACGGTAAGAATAGCAGGCTCCAGATCCTACACTAAACCAGTCACAAGTGGTGTCCCACAAGGCTCAGTCCTGGGACCCCTACTGTTCAGCATATACTTCTCAGAAGTACAGGCAAACACAGGAGGATTATGGCTAACCAAGTTCGCCAATGACTGCAAACTGGGAGCCATAATTGACTTTCCAGCTGACACGGACATCCTTCAAAAAGGCCTTACTGAGACAGACACCTGGTGTCAAAGTCATGGACTCAAGCTAAATGCCAAAAAATGCATAGTCATCCCATTTGGGAAAAATAAAACACTCACAAATTACACAAATTACCACATAGGCGGCAGCCGCCTTAATACAGAAGAGGTAATAAGAGATCTGGGGACCCATGTAGATAGTAATCTCTCCTTTGACAAGCATATTGCCAAAGTAGTTAGGAAATCCTTCTATGTGGCCCATCTAATTACTAAAGGGTTCGCATCTAGAAATAAAAAGGTTATAGTGCCTCCTCTACCCATCACTCATCAGACCCATCATAGAGTACAATGCCACATTTGGAATGTACCTCACAAGACACTTCCAACAGCTGGAAAGGCCACAAAAGCACCTCACCAAGAGGATTACTGGCCTCAAACATATGTCCTATGCAGCCCGACTGAAAAAACTCCGGATGTACTCAGTGGCATATTGCTTACACAGAGGTAATCTCTGCCTGACTTACAAAGCCATGTCCAACTCAGAATTGATGGACATGCGCCACCTAAAAAAAATCCAAGTCACTGCGAGACACACTCTCTAGTGAGGTAACCCTCGCCACAACAATAAATAGAACAAGCTGGAGGGATAGATTCCTGTCACAGAGACTCCCCATGCTTTGGAATAAAATTCCTAACTACATTAGGCAGAGCCCTTCACTAACACTCTTCAAGAGAAACCTTGACGAGTGGATGGGTAACAGAAAATACACCCCTGGGATCACTTCATTAGCTTTGCTTGATGGAAGCTCAGTTAATTAATCAATGGGGTGGCGAAAGCCGACACACTCTGGCTAGGCTTATAAATGCACTCAGGCAGATAGCCTAGTACCCATCTATGAACCTATGCACCTAAGTTCATGGTTTTTAGTGGCAGTTTGCATTCAGAAGAAGACAGGGAAGTAGATCTACAAGTATTTGTAGTTATGTTAACTGGGTTGCTGTTTAGTAGGGCCAAGGTTAATGTGAATGTTCCTGCAGAATTTCTGGGTGCAATTATTGTGTACAAAAATGTAGACATTTCAGCTTAGCTCTTACTGTAATTTTAGTTTGCAAGGACTTTAACTTTTATATATTGGTAGTTGTAAAGGTCAGAGAAAGTAGAATGGAAGAGGTGATATGCTGGGGATCAGGGTCGATCTTTATGTCTTTTTAATGTGAAATTATCTTGAGTGAGGTATCTTTCTCCATTTTCACACCTTTGTGACTTGTATAAAAGGCACCAGTTCGAAAAGTCCATCTGCTGTGTCTGGTAAAAGTGTTTTGTAGATTCTTAGTTGTGCTATTCTTTTTAAATGTGTGTGTGTGTGTGTGTGTGTGTGTGTGTGTATATACATATATATATATATATATATATATATATATATATATATATATATATATATATATATATATATATATATATATATATAATTTTGTTGTTCTGCACTCTTGTGTAATAGTTTACAAGTTTATATTGTAATTTTTTTAAACTAAGATATAGCTAGTCTATGCAAGTTTTGCTTTGTGTGTTTTCTTGTTTGACTTTCTTA
The DNA here is from genome assembly GCF_019279795.1 of Protopterus annectens. NCBI lineage: Eukaryota > Metazoa > Chordata > Ceratodontiformes > Protopteridae > Protopterus > Protopterus annectens. Next base: position 595,019,682 of record NC_056748.1, read on the forward strand.
GCTGGTCTTCGTGGCAGACTTTCATAAGGGGCATATATGATGGTGTGTACTATATTTGTTTATTCTCTGACACGATTTACCTTTATTTATTGTCATTGGACAGTAACGGACTGTAGTGGGAAATTGCTGCAGACAGAGTTAAGATCTTTTTTTTTTCCTTTCCTTTAAATTACTGATATGTAATCCTAAAAGTTAATACATACATACATACAAGGGACCAGAAAGTGTGGGGCCTTCAACAGCCTGCATGAGCTTGCCCACCCCAATAAGCTACTTGTTTATTTCATTATGCATTTTTCATGAAATATTGTGTCAATATAATTTTTTGACCAAATGTGGTTTGATATTGTCCTTTCACTGAATGCCATTCTATTTACATGGTCACGCAATTTCTCATGTAATGCATGCATACCAAATTGCAATTTATGTAAACTATTCACCTAATGTCATCTGCTTGGGATATGGTAGGACACTGGAACAGGGTAAAAGCACAAGCCAAACCAAAAACTCCTTACTGCAGCAAAAGGAAGGTCCCAGCAGCCAAGCACAAGCCCACAAAAAGCCAAGGTGTAGTTAGTAGCCAAGTCCACAATACGAACACTTCTTTATTTAAAAACAGCAAACAGCAAAAATAATGTAAAACGCTTTTCGTCTCACTGGTAGTGAGACTTCCTCAGACAAAGTTTCAACTGTAAAGCAACTCTTTAAATACCCTACCCAATGTCTAATTAACACTCCTTCAATTAATTCATTGAATTAATACCAACCATTTCAGTGTGATAGCTTTGCAATTCAGTGTCAAACAGTACTGCAATCCTGTTTACAGTCACATTTCCAAATGCAATGCTTCAGTCAATAATCTCAACGTTCCGGACTTTACTACAATAGCTTTAAACCTAAGGTTCTAACAAACCTTCACTAAAACATTAAATCCATATTCAATTTAGTATAATTTCAAACCTTTACGGCTAGCTGGAAACATAACTAGTTAAATGCAGTCCGTTACAACTGATACATTCACAAACTGAAATAAAACAGTTGATGTTACCTGTCTGTCCATATTCAGGTAGTAACCAACATTCTTTTGATAATTACAGTATCCAAATTGGAAAAATATTTGTTGTCCTTTAGTCAAAAAGAGTAGTTGAACTGTTTCTATCATTGTTGACTAATTGTCACAATTCACCTCCACCTTGTCAGTTATGAGTATACGTAACAGCACTATGTAGTGGAGTCTGCTTTTAAAGTAACAGTACTGTACTTAATAAGCTCCACCGTAACCTATTCCACACGAACACCCAAAGCCTGGATAGCGGCATGGTCAATTAAACCCGTAGCAGTTGGGTGTTCTAAAGTGTTTCACACTTTAAAATAAAATCCTATGCCAATGTTAAAAACTCAAACTTCCAAATATATTAAAAATGTTAAAAATGTACATAAAGACCCCTTCAACTACACATAAACATGTGAGTGCACATAAGTAAATATGTCCTACAGATGTTAAAAATTAACAGTTTCAGTTTAACCACAGTGATATAGAAAATGTTCAAAAATGTCAAGAAATAATATAAATATGTTTGCTGAATAAATGTATTGGACCTAGTCCGCAATCCCTAAGGAAGGTGCCCCCCCCCTCAGCTATTGATCTCCGTCATCTTGCTAGACTTTTCAGTTTTAATATATATTTGATTGAATAATGTTCATTCAGTCCTGGGTACTTAACAGGCTCTGGTCTGTATTTGCCACATTAATTCTAATTTTTCCAACATCAAAGAACTAGGACCTCCTCTCATCTCCTCCACCTTAATTGAGTCTATAGCTCTTAATTTAATTGAATGTGTAGGACAGTCTAGGGTATGTTTAGCAATTGCGCTGTCCTGTTTCAAGGCTAGGGTGCTGTAAAGATGTTCATACACCCTTTCCTTAAATTTCCTGTCTGTTTTCCCTATGTAGAAAACAGAGCAATTCTGGCAGCACACCAGATAAACCACACCTTTTGTATTACAATCAAATCTCTGTGGGGTCATATAATCCACCCCTCTGATGTTGAATCTTTCTCCTATGTCCATGTATGGACAATATGTACATCTACCACATTTGGTCATAACTACTTTTACTATCCTTTGCCTATTTTCTTTCTTTTTTGATAATAAACACTTAAGGTTGTTATCCCTTCTAAACACTACTTTAGGGGGGTCTTTCAGTTTACAGGTCAATACAGCATCTGATCTAATAATCTCCCAGCTTTTGTAGATGATCTCTCTGATGTTATAACCATCCAAGCCGAACTTCGTAATTAGGTTGACCCCAACCAAAGAAGCGTTTTCTGTGATTTTATCACTAATTTGGGAGTCCTGTTGACCTAATTCCTGTATGTCAAACATGATGGGCTGGTAAAGGCCTCTCGATCTTTTCCCTTTTACCTCCTCGGTTAGTTCCCTATCAGTTGGGTGGGATATCCTCTTTTGGAAAACATGTTTCCTAACCTATCAAATTCTCATGAAAAATCATCTTCCCTAGTCACCATGCGGACAGCCCTGATTAATTGTCCTTTTACTACAGACCACCTTTGGATCAAAGGGTGGCAGCTAGTAAAATGAAGGAAGGCATTAGAATATGTGTCTTTTCTATAGATGTTTGCAAAATAGCTGTTTTTATGTAAGTCCTTACTCAATAAGACATCCAGATAGGCAATGTTAGTTTCATTATATGTGAAAGTAAATTTTAAAAATGAAGTTGTATTATTAAAGCAGGACACTAGATTTTCCGCCTCTTTCACTTTCCCATCTATCAGTATAAAAATGTCCAGGTACCTAGTATAAAATTGGATTTTATTTATAATATTAGGTACCTTGAACACAAATTCCCCCTCCCAATATGCCATGATCAGATTAGCAAAGCTAGCCCCGCATGGTGACCCCATGACTATGCCTGTTGTTTGGGCATAGAATTTTCCACCAAATGTAATGTAGTTGTTTGATAAAACCAGTTCTACCATTTCTGCCAAGAGACTAATTTCATCATTAGATGTTCCTAGCTCATGTAGTAGCAATTTAAGCCATTCAATCCCTTCCACATGTGGGATAGATGTGTAAAGATCCTTCACGTCAATTGTCAAGAAGTTCAGATTATGTCTGAACTTCAACTTTTGGATGTTAGCTAAAAATTACCAGGAATCTTTACAAACCTGTGGCTGTGACGTTACATATTTTTTCAACTGAAAGCCTATGTATTTTGCACAAGCGTATGTTATACTTCCCCTAGCATCCATTAAAGGTCTCATTGGGGGATCATGCATGCATTTATGGATTTTGGGGATCCCAAATAGGATCGAAATTCTGGGGGCTGGCATGCTAATATAATTATAAATGTCTACATCGATTCTGGCCTCTATAAACAGTTCTTCTATTAGTGACCGAATCCTCCCATAGGCCATGTTCAGTTCGTTACGTGACACTTCTCTATAGGCGTCTGTTCGTATAATTTTCTCCATTCTTGATTGATGATCATTGTTATTCATTATAACTAGCCCTCCACCCTTGTCCAGCTGCATCACCCTAACTTGTCCTTCCTATAAAAACCTAAGTGCCTGCCATTCCACTTTTGTTGTATTATTGTGCCTGTCTGTACCTCTTCTTTGAATATCAATCAAATTATACAGGTCTAATTCACACATTTGTTCATACAGTAACAAAGTAGGGTGAATTTCTGGACAAAATGTGCTAGGTGTATAGAATGGGTTATTTACATTGTTCTCTTGGCCAAACAAAATTTGAAAATTCAGTTTCCTGATAAATAACTTCAACTCAATAACTGAATCAACAATGTTGGCTTTAGACGTAGGAGCAAATGTCTGGCCTTTAGCAAGAAGGTCTGCCAGTACTGAATCTACGGTTAAGCATGAGAAGTTGAAAATTTTAAAGTCACCTTGAGAATTTGTCACCTCACAATTCAGGGAAGGTGATTCCATTGTTTGGGATACTGTTGTTGCCTCCACACTGGGTTGTAGGTCACTTGGGGGAGACCCTGCCTCAGGTTGTAAATTGATGCTTGCCTTCGAAAATTTGCATTACCAAGATTATTCGTGCCTTGGTAGTTATTACCCCTGTATTTGTTTTTGGATGCCTTTTTGGCCTCCTGATTACTGTGTTGCCCTTCTGGTTGCACTTGAGGGTATTCTGTCCTTCTCTGTGGCCCCCGTTCATCTTCTGGTTGCCCTACCCCTGCTGTATTTTGAGACATTGGAGGTTTTGGGTTAGCCACCCCTAAATTATATGCCTCCCTGTCTTTCTAATTTCTTCATTTTAGTTGCTTTTAATTTGGCCATATATTGATCAATACTGACAAAACACCTCTCATAGTCATATTTGTATCACACAAAATCTGTGTCTTTTTTATGCTCTCATCCAGAGGGACAATTTCCTTTAATAAGGAGTCAGCTGCCAGTTGGTAGTGTTTTATCATAACCTCCAGGAGTTCAGTTCCATATCTATTAAAAAGTTTAATCAAATCTTTGTGAAATGGTGACTCATCAACTAGTCCAGTTGGGTACTGCCATGATCTTAGTCCTTTAGGGGCAATCCCCTCCCCGATACATTCTTTAAAGTACGCTATTTCTAATTGGCTTTTTTTGTATTTCACCATTTTGTTGTCCAAAAGTTTTAGATTTTCTCCTATATTCACTCCATTAGCCGGAGACCCTTCAGCCGAAGCTTCCATGTGGCCACTGGTCAAAGCTGGTTGTAATAAAGGTACTTCTTGAACTCAGCCATCCAAATCTCGGACCAAAGCTCCCATAAGCTCCAAGGGTTGATCCTGTGTTTCTGCTGTGGTTTCTTGGTTGACTCTAACCCCCTCGGTGTTATCTGGACTCCCATATGTGCTTAAGTTCATCAATGCATTAGTTGGGGAGTCCAGGGGGTGGAGTATTTGTGTTTCTTGTCTCGTAGATGTTAGGGTAGGTTATGAGCCCCCAGACATAGAGTCAAATCTAAGGGCAAGCGTTTCCACCTGCTTAGATAATTGTCCCACCAGTGCTGTTAAATTCGTTAGTGCATCCACTTGGTTTGGTGATCCACTGCGTGTGCTGCTCGGAGAACCCTCCATACTGGAAAAAAAAACAAACAGGGTAAAAGCACAAGCCAAACCAAAAACTCCTTACTGCAGCAAAAGGAAGGTCCCAGCAGCCAAGCACAAGCCCACAAACAGGTCTGTAGTAAAAGGACAATTAGTCTGGGCTGTCCGCATGGTGACTAGGGAAGATGATTTTTCACAAGAATGTGATAGGTTAGGAAAAATGTTCTCCAAAAGAGGATATCCCACCCAACTGATCAGGGAACTAACCGAGGAGGTAAAAGGAAAAAGATCGAGAGGCCTTTACCAACCCATCCTGTTTGACATATAGGAATTAGGTCAACAGGACTCCCAAATTAGTGATAAAATCACAGAAAAAGCTTCTTTGGTTGGGGTCAACCTAATTACAAAGTTCAGCTTGGATGGTTATAACATCAGAGAGATCATCTACAAAAACTGGGAGATTATTAGATCAGATGCTATATTGACCTGTAAACTGAAAGAACCCCCCCCCCCAAAGTAGTGTTTAGAAGGGGTAACAACCTTAAGTGTTTATTATCAAAAAAGAAATAAAATAGGCAAAGGATAGTAAAAGTAGGTATGACCAAATGTGGTAGATGTACATATTGTCCATACATGGACATAGGAGAAAGATTCAACATCAGAGGGGTGGATTATATGACCCCACAGAGATTTGATTGTAATACAAAAGGTGTGGTTTATTTGGCGTGCTGCCAGAATTGCCCTGTTTTCTACATAGGGAAAACAGACAGGAAATTTAAGGAAAGGGTGTATGAACATCTTTACAGAACCTGAACCTTGAAACAGGACAGCGCAATTGCTAAACATACCCTAGACTGTCCTACACATTCAATTAAATTTAGAGCTATAGACTCATTAAGGTGGAGGAGATGAGAGGAGGTCCTAGTTCTTTGATGTTGGAAAAATTAGAATTAATGTGGCAAATATGGACCAGAGCCTGCCAGTACCCAGGACTGAATGAATATTATTCAATCAAATGTATATTAAAGCTGAAAAGTCTAGAAAGATGACGGAGATCAGTAGCTGAGGGGACACGTTTCTTAGGGATTGGGGACTAGGTCCAATACATTTATTCAGCAAACATATTTATATTATTTCTTGACATTTTTGAGCATTTTCTATATCACTATGGTTGAATTGAAACTGTTAATTTTTAACATCTGTAGAACATATTTACTTATGTGCAGTCACATGTTTATGTGTAGTTGAAGGGGTCTTTATGTACATTTTTAACATTTTTAATATATTTGGAAGTTTAAGAGTTTAACATTGGCATAGGATTTTATTTTAAAGTGTGAAACACTTTAGAACACCCGACTGCTATGGGTTTAATTGACCATCCCGCTATCCAGGCTTTGGGTGTTCGTGTGGAACAGGTTACACTGGAGCTTATTAAGTACAGTACTGTTGCTTCAAATGCAGACTCCACTATGTAGTGCTGTTACGTATACTCATAACTGACAAGTTGGAGGTGAATTGTAACAATTAGTGAACAATGATGGAAACAGTTCAACTACTTTTTATGACTAAAGGACAAAAAATATTTTTCCAATTTGGATATTGTAATTATTAAAAGAATGTTGGTTGCTACCAGAGTCTGGACAGACAGGTAACATCAACTGTTTTATTTCAGTCTGCGAATGTATCAGTTGTAACAGACTGTATTTAACTAGTTATGTTTCCAGCTAGCCGCAAAGGTTTGAAATGATATTAAATTGAATATGGATTTAATGTTTTAGTGAAGGTTTGTTAGAACCTTAGGTTTAAAGCTGTTGTAGTAATGTCCGAAACGTTGAGATTATTGACTGAAGCATTGCATTTGGAAATGTGACTGTAAACAGGATTGCAGTACTGTTTGATACTGAATTGCAAAGCTATCACATTGAACTGGTTGGTATTAATTGAAGGAGTGTTAATTAGACATTGGGTATTTAAAGAGTTGCTTTACACTTGAAACTTTGTCTGAGGAAGTCTCACTACCAGTGAGACGAAAAGCGCTTCACGTTATTTTTGCTGTTTTTAAATAAAGAAGTGTTCGTATTGTGGACTTGGCTGCTACCTACACCTTGGCTTTTTGTGGGTTTATGCTTGGCTGCTGGGACCTTCATTTTGCTGCAGTAAGGACACTGGAACACCTAGCAAAAATCCATGTAGGCTCAGGTAGGACATGTAGAATGCTTTGCAAATACCAACATTCAGGAGCCAAACTGGAAACCAAGTGTTTCTAGACATCAGTGTTACTCTGGAACCTCATGTGAACTTCATAATGAACTAAGATGTCAGTTGTATCTGTAATTCTTCTTCTCATATATGATTTACCTTGGGCACTGTATTTAATAACTTGGTTACTACAGCATGTTAGTGGAACAACATATCTTCACTTAAAACCTAATTTAAACTCAGCTTAGAAGCATTGGAGAGTAGCACTTAGTGTAGTTTCAAAACCTGTCATACTGCACTATTTGATGTGTAGCATGTATTGCACATCCATCAGTGGTGGCAAATTTTCATTCTGATTACTAGAATGCAGAAGTTATCAGCCATTTTCAAGCAGAATATTATCTTTAAATAAAGCACTGAAAAACATTTCATAATAAGGATTAGATTGTTTGTAGTCACCTTTCTGAAAAAAAATTGTTTTGTGAGGGAAAGCCCTTTGTCCATATATCCCTCATACCACTCGCTACTTAAGTTATCACTGAGGCTGCCATCATTTTGGAGAACAAAAATGTGTGTCGTGTTTTATATATTTACCTATATACTATATACTATATATATATATATATATAGAGAGAGAGAGAGAGAGAGCAAGAAATATGAAATCACACACATACACAGTTTCTTTAATTCATATACTTGGTTTCCTCCTCTTTTCAGCAACTCCAGAACTGAAAAAAAATGTTGCTTCAGTTAGAACTGAGCAGTTATGCTTCCTTTCCACAAAGGTGGGGCTTCAACAAACCAGGATAATTATAGAGCCATAAGCATGACCAGTATCATTTGTAAAGCTATGGAAAGGATCATTATGGAATTAAAATACAAAGATACAGGCAACCTACAGATTCTTGACCCAACCCAGTTTGATTCAAGTCATGGTCCTGCCTAATTAACTGGTTGACTTCTTCAAAAATGTTACAGAAGCAATGAGTGAAAGCAAAACATTGCACACTGCATATATAGACAAATAATACCTGGATACCAAAGGCATTCATCACCATTCCACATGCTGGCATTATATATACCTACGAATCTCAAACAGAAAAGTGGCTCACAAACAAAACCCATTCAGTTAGTATGGATGCCTATACTTCCTACGAAAGACCTGTCACTGGGGGTGTATCCCAGAGTTCAGTCCTTGGGAAACACCTCTTTGGCATTTGCTTCTCAGAGATCAAAGCTAGTATTAAGGACTTGTACATGACCAACTTTACAGATGACTGCAAACTTGGTGCCATCATAAACTTTCCAGTGGACAACAAATTTTTTCCAAGAGGGCCTTTCCCAAACAAATAGCTAGTGTGAAAACCAGGGGATAAAACTAAATGACAAAATTGTATAACTGTGTGTAAACTGATCCTGTAGTCAGTGATCTGTGAGCCCGTGTTGACAACCACTGTTTTAAGGAAATCCAGTTTTTCATTGCACAGCTCATCTGCATCTTTGTAACTCAAATGGTATATGGGTTACTCACTCTAAAGACCTTAACCTGGTACGTGACATTAATAGAACCTGTTTGAGGGACAGATTTGTCTTCCAGAGGTTACCACACCTTTGGAACACATTCCCAGTTCATGTCAAACAGAACTCATTGGCCCTCTTCTAATGCATTCTGGAGAATTGGATGTGTAACCATAATTTCATCATGGTGTTCCACCTGTGTCCCTTGGGTTCCTATCATGTAGTCGAACTTTTACAAGTTTGAACCTGTTTTGGTTGAGATCATAAGTTTGAATTTGTAAAAGTTTGAGCGTTTGAATGAAAATCTCCATAAGTGGAGGTTTCCATTTTGTTCAATGGGGTGCAGTCTTGGAGATGGTATATTTAAGTAGTGGGGAGGAGTGGGGGTGCAGGGGGGCTTGCCCCCCTGCTTAAAACAGTTTTTTGTTTTGTTTTGTTTTTTTATCCATAGTCAAAGTTTTGTAACTTCAAACATAATGGTTCGAACATTACGTGTTTGAAATTGTAAGACTTTGACTATGTGATATAGATGCTTTCCCTCTTGGACAAGGACAATAGGTTCTGATCTGGGAAATAAGGGCAGGACTTGGCTAGGCTTGTAAGGGTCCTAGGATCATTAGCCCAGTAACTTCCTATGGTTCTATGATCCTGTGTATCCTTCAGCAAGAATCACTTCTTTTTCTATCACATTAAACTGCTCCTGAAAACTGATTCCATAGTCAGGGATTTGGGAACCCATGTTGACAACTGCTGTTTTAAGGAAATTCATTTTTTCATTCCACAGCTTACGTCCAAATATATTGCATTCAGATGCAGGGATGGAATTATTCCACTGCAATCAGCACTCATTTGACCAGAGTATAATGCACCTTTCGGTATCTACCTGTCCAAATACTTGTCACAATTGGAATGACCACAATGCATTCTTACAAAAAAAAATAAAAATAATCAAGGACCTAAATCACAAGAATTATATACAGTAGATCATCTCAAAGCCATGTCTCTCTTTTCAGTATCATACAGGCTACTGAGAACTGATCTCTGCTTTGTGTACAGAGTTTCAACATACCCTGTTCTGTCAGACCTATTCAGTAAAACAGATTGGTTGAACACTTGGATGCACATTGCTTAGTAGTGTGCTGGTGTATAAACATCTCAAATTGACAATAATTTGCTTTTGATAATAATCAGAATTAAATTTAGCAGTTATTGCTCATTTTAACACAAATTGATATAAATTAGGATATAAATACAGCACTGTGCATTAAAATCATAAAAGGTGCATTGCGCCACCAAGGGTCAATAAAAATCTATTCCATTATTAAAAATTAATAATTTGCCAGTCTAAGTCCAAAAGTAAAGACATTATTGATATACTTTAACAGTACAGCTGGCATAACTTCAAGTAACCTTACATAATTGTTTTGTGAAAATGTAAAACACTACTAATCATTTTTTTTTATCAAATTGTCTGGTATTGTGCTGTCAACAGTGATTTATGTGTCTTATGAAAATCACAGAATAAATCTTGTAGGTCTTCCTTCATTAACACAAATAGACATGACTGCTGAGTAATGTGCAAGTCTTACTGAAACATCTAAAGGTTTTCCATCTCCATCAAACCCCCAAAAGCATGGCATGATTGCTACAAATTATTAATGGGCATCTTCTGAATAATTTAAATAACGCAAACCACAAAACATTTTTTTCTTTTAGAAATGTTGTCTAGTGCATGCTAAGTCACAAAGCAGTAACTGCTTAATTTGTAACTAGAAACATAATTTAAATTTGCAAGATAACATGCTACTTCACAAGTGTGAAACACACAAATGTAACATTTTTGTAAAATCAGGAAACGTGATTGTTTTTTGAGTCGTGCAATGGATTCAGTTATATAATAATTAGACTAGCGTAAAAACCCTCAAACGTCTCATTTTAGAAGCTGCTTTATTACAGGATTTGCCCACAATAATCTGAACAACTGTTAATGTAAGAAATTGCACCATGTTGTTTCAGTTAAGTTACAATGATCTGAGGTCGATTTCAAGTACAAAATACCAGCCATAAAAAACAAAATAAGTATCTGCACTCCGTGAACAAATAAAATGAAAGCAGTGCCTTACTGAAAATCATCAAATTAGTTACCGTTTTGTTCATAACTTCATGATGCTGTTCCCTGTCAGGAGCGATGTGACCAGCCATTACCAACTCAGCACAACAGGTCAGCATTACTATAGAAGGTAGAAATTACCTCTGAAATCTTTGATTCATTGTAACTACTAATTCCATGTTACAAGAGAAAGCATAGGGTCATGTCTACCTGATGAAGTAGCAGGAATTTCTGCTGTGTGTTATGGAAAGTATTTCCTTCTTATAAGGCATAAAGAACAAGGGGCGCCAAGCCATTTTCATTTGTCAGAAAACAGCATGTCATTACCTTTTTAGTTTCATACTAGGGAACATTTATGATCTTTAACCTATGAGGAGCAATCTCTGGAATGAACCACTGATTTCACTGCACATAATAGGGACTGTTCTGCTATAAATAGATCTGAACCAAAATTAAAATAAGCAAACACTAGTGACATTTAATTCATGAAATCCCAAATCAGGAAGCAATAAGCAACCATAACTCATGTGTATACACACACACATACATCCCTATATGCTTTACAGGTGTAGATCTAGAAAAAGATATTTTATAAACTTTCAACATGTCAAAAAAACATATTTAATGAAGTTCATCAGAGCTATTAGTTTGGGGAAGAATCATGCACCAAGTCAGTAAAATATCAAGCAGTACCCATCATTAAACTGGCAAAAGTCTGCTTTTTACTGCAGAATGTGAAAACTTCACTGCTGCTTAACTGCAGTTCTATCTCCATAATGTAAATGAAAATTAGAATGATGTTTTAAACATTAATGAATTATTTTGCACTGAAAGGCATATCTTTGTTTGTCACTCAATCTTAGACTGTTACTAACTGGAAAACAAACTCATCGGCACTGCTCTAAGTTTTCCTTAGCACTACCAAATAATGTTTTTCTGCTAGTCAATGGCCTTCAATTTACAAATAGCAGCCGAGTCATTCTAATGATATTTGTTTTCCGGACAAAGCAGTACTGCCTTCTTCTAGATTTAATATACAGCTTCTGCAAACAAAACTACTTTGTTTTCATTTTTCTTCCCAAAAGTCAATTTTGATTCATTAGACAGTGCAGCCTGATTCTTTAACTCATAGAAGTCTGGTCTGGAAAACAATCAGGAGTTGATGCAGGAAAGTGATGCAAAGCCTAGCTGGTATAAATAGTCAGCCTCTTCCTGTGTAATTGTTAGTTTGACACTGTTGATTCCTGAACTAGTGTCTGTCTCTGGCCTTACTAGCTCTCTTTCATGCTTGCATGCAAAACAAATTGAAAGTCAAAATTATACCAAAATGTATTTATGGCCAGTTTAAGAATTTAACATACCTTTATACATTGTACAGCAAATAACTATTCAAAGTTAACATCCAACAGTATTACACCCTTAATTAAATTAAAATAACATTCCATAGGCATTATGGGGAATGTTCACCAGACAACCAAATAAGTGTTAAACGTACTGCTCACTGTAATTATCCAAAATTAACTATGGAGCAGCATACCATCACTCACTTAAAACCTGTGATAACCTCACCAGCTGAAAGAGGGGAAGAGAAGAGGGCTTTGAACATCAAAACTCTTACTCTGCCCACCAGCCTACCAAAGCAGACTGTTTTCTTCTTTTGACTATAAGGCAGATCTTTCAAAAAAAAGTAAACTGCACATTAAACAAATCTAAACCAACATAGTTGAAATACATGTCATGCACTCTATAATACCCACCTCTGTCATCAAAAATCCCTGATCCACCACATGAAAGTCCAATCTGGACATCATCTTTGCCACCCTATGGCTAACAAAATGTCTATCCCTTTTTAAGGCCATGAACTTAAAAGTTTGCTCCCATACCAGTCTAGGTTTAATCTCGAACTGCATCACAATCACCTACTGGTGCTTCTGTTACAAAAATCTGAAATCACTGAGAATCTGAACCTCATCTTTGTTCTGTAAAAGAGCAGGAAGGTAGCTGTAGAGGTTCTGTCCTAAAGATTTTTTAGGTTTATGAATCTGTAGGAGAAAATGTTCTGAGCTTCTGAAGGAGCAAGGTGGGTTATACAGAGAGATGAAAGGAAATGCTAGGGCAGGAGGAGGGCTTGTTTAAGATGGTGTGGGTGATGAGAAGTTGAGAATATAGGAGTTGGTTAGGGACCTCTAACCAGCCAAGTGTATGGAGCATGAGACAGTGGTGGGATTTAGGTGGTAGGTTGGCTGCAAATCCGGCAGTTTTGTTGCATGTGGTTTCAAGTTTGGATTGAAGAAAAGACTAAGTTAGTACAGATTTGAGAACAGTAGATGAGGTTAAGGAGAAGATAAGCCTGGGTAAGTGAGATTTTGGAATTGGGGGTATGGAACTTTTTGTTTCTATATAGTAGGCCAAGTTGTTGGTAAGGTTTCTTTATAATGTGGTGTACATGAGGTCAAATTTAAGTTGGTCATCAATAATTACTCCAAGGAGCTTTGTGTGGGTTTTGGATGAGATAGTCATGTTGTTAAGGGAGGAGATGGTGAAAGAGGATTTAAGATGGTGGAGAGATTTGGGTAAGAAAAGGAGGAGTTTTTCTTATTAGGATTTAGAATTAGTTGCTTGTTAGTAAACCATGTTTCAGTGAGCTTGAAGGAGGTTTGTATTAGGCTGAGAAGGTCAGAGAGGTTGTCAGCAATGGTGATGATAGTGGAGTCATCCACCTACTATAGGAGGAATAACTGAGGGCAGGATGTGTGGAGTTAATTAGTAAAAATTTTGAAAAGAAGGGGGCTGAAAACTGAGGCTTGTTGTACTCCCATTTTTATAGGGAAGAAGGGAAAAAGAGCAGAAAACCAAAAAGGTGTAACAAAACAAAAAATACAAAATAAGCCACCAAAGTTTTGCTGTGGTCAATAAACAAGACTTCTATAGAATCTTCTAAAAAGGCTGGGTTTAGTGAAGTATAAACCATAAAAAGCAAGGCAATTTAAAAACAAAACTAAGTTAAGCATTTTCGCCCAATAATAGCAGGACTTCGTCAGAATACCTATTATCTGCATAGTCACTTATATACTCCACTAATCACCAATTAAAGATTGGAATCAATTAGGCTCTATCCATTTAAAAACATTCACAACATATAACAGTTTTTAAAAACAAATCACTCATTTTAAATTGTTTGTTTTTAAAAATTGTTATATGTTGTGAATCTTTTTAAGTGGATAGAGATTAATTGATTCCAATCTTATTTTATTAATTGGGGATTAGTGAAGTATATAATTGACTATGTATGCAATAGTAGGTGTTCTGAGGAAGTCCTGCTGTGTGATTGGACAAAAAATACTTACTTAGTTTTGCTATTTTAAAATTGCCTTGTTTTTTATGGTTTATACTTTAATAAACCCAGCCTTTTTAGAAGAGTGGAGAGAAGTCAAGTTTATTGACTGCAGTGAAATGTTGGTGGATTAAAAAGAGCAGAAAGCCATTTGACAGCTTGCTGTCTGTTAGTGAGGTAGCTGGAAAACTAAGAGATAGTAGTAGGGGAGAGGTTGAGTTGAGAAAGTTTGAAGAGAAGGATGGAGTGGGAGACAGTGTCACATGCTTTTGAAAGATCCAAGAAAAGGGAGGAGACCAGTTTATTGTCTCTGGCCAGAGAAATAGAGTTAGTAAAGGAGATGATGAGAGCAGTAGTGGTGCTGTGGTGGGGGCAAAAGCTGTGCTGGGTAGGGTTGATATGGTTTTGAGTGAGATAAGACATGAATTGCTTATGCATGTAGTGCTCAAGAATTTTGGAGAGGGGAGAAAGTATAGAAATTGGGTGAAAAAGTTCTACTGAGTTTCCACCTTTGTAAATAGGTATGGTGTGGAATTTGTTCCAGAGAGTGGGGACAGTGAATTCAGTGATTGAGTGGTTAATGATTATAGAGACTGGATATGCTATGGAGTTGCTGGCAACTTTTAGGAAGAGATGTGGAATTTGTCAGCAGATGGGGAACTAGGTTTGAGTCTGAGGATATGATTTTTCATGTAGCTGGTAGGTAAGGGTTGTAGTGAGAGAGGGCATGTTTGTAGTTTAGGGATGACCATTGGTGACGGATTTTTGGGGTTGGATGTTAGCATGAGTTTGCTGATGGTATATATGAAGTAGATATTAAAGATGGAGGTAGTTTCCTGGGGTGAATTGTTTGTGCAGGGGTTTGGTGTTAAGGGGTTTCTGGGATGGAGAATTTGGTTGACGGTGTTTCAGAATTGTTGGGAATTTTTAGGTTCTGTAGTCAGGGGTGTGTGGTAGAAGGTTTTTTTTTGTGAATGGTTATGTGTTTTTTGGCCAGTTACAGAGTCCCTATATTTTTGGAGGTGTGTGTGTGATTTTGTCTTTATCCAGAGTTTCCTTGTGGAGTGTCTGTTTTGGATGAGGGATAGGGTTGATTTGGTGAGCTGGGGGAAGAATGTGATTTGACTAACAGTCCTGGAGGGTAGGGAGTTTAAGTGTTAAGATAGAGTTGAATTGGAGAACTGCATTTTCAAGAGAGAGGTGATAGAGGAAGGTCCAGGCAATAGCAGAAAGGTACTTGTTGAGAGCCTCAGGGTTGAAGTTGGTTAGTTTATGGCACTCCTTAAATTTATGAGGATGATGGAGGTGGGGGAAAATGTTTGGATGCATATAGAATGATCACTACTTGAGTTAGGCAGGATATTGAGTGGCGGTAGAGGTTACGATGGGAGACAAGAATCCAGTCAAAGATAGAACTGGTGTTTGTGGGTTTGTGAAGAAAGGTGGGGGAGAAGATAAGTTGGGTATAGCCATAAAGGTGTATGCTGGTGAATGTGGAGTTAGAGGTGAGGGCCAGCCAATTGATATTATCATTGCCAAGTATGATAGTTATATTAGATATAGTGTAGGCAGTCTAGTGAAGAATCTGTTCTAGTAAGGGAATGTTATCTCCAGGGGGTATATAGATAGCAGCTATTATAAGAGTTTTATGGCTGTTTAGTTTACAATTAGCCATGATGAGTTCTGCTGGGTGGAAAGCGGGGTGGGTTAGTAAGGTTCAATAAGGTTAGGTGGTCCGAGGACATTATGGCTACATCTCCCTCCTTTTTTCAGTGTTCCATTGAGGTGCAAGATGTTGTAGCCAGGAGGGAGAAACTCTATTAGTGTTATGAGGTTTCAGCCATGTTTCAGAGATAGAGAACATGTTGGGGGAGTATTGAGCTATCCAAGAGTGAAATTTGTTTGTTTTGTTAAGGATGGTGTGTATGTTGATTGAGTAAAAGGAGAGATATTTGAAGTTGGAGTTTGGTCTTTGAAGGAGTGTAAGAGTTGTATTGGTTGGAGTTGATGAGTTCTTTTTTGGGCCTGGGTTGGGATGAATTTTGGCTGAGAGTCTAAGGGTGTTGCAGAGTTGGAGTATAAGTGAAGTAGTAGGGTATAATAGGAGAGATTTCAGTTTGCATTTGTGATGAGGAAAGGTATTTGGAGGGAGTCTGATTTTGGGGAGAATGTGTTCAGTGCAGGAGAACAGAGTAGGTGATATGGGATAGGAGTAGAGTCTGACAGTATTTGCAGGAAAGAAGGCTGTAGGGGAATTTGGATGAGGGTGAAGTTAAGTGTGATAGGAGGTGATGCGAGACAGCAAAAGAAAGAGAAGGGCTAAGAGAAGACTGAAGATCATTGTGAAGGATGTGGAATAAGATGTGGAGAGTAGAATGTGAGTAAGTGGTAGAAGGAGAGTGGGCTTAATGTGGAGGGGTGGGTCAAGTGAGTGTGGGTGGGGAGTGTTAGATTGAGTTAGATGGTGAGAGGGCCCTGGGTTGAAGAGCTTGATATGATAGGTTTAGGTAATGGGGTGTGGAGGGGCTGGTGTAAAAGATGGTTAACTATAAAGGGAATTGATACCTGGGGGAGGTGGGAATGGGGGGTAGGGTAGGAGAGAGAAGTGAGCCTGAACAGAGTGGGCTGGCCCAGGCCAAGTAGAGACTACAACAAATGATCAGAAAATTAGGTGCGTTTGTTAGAGTGATAGACTTGTAAAGAGGGTACGGAATGAGTGGTTCTGAGTGGCAAATGTTATAGTTCTATGGAGAATAAGAATCAAAACTAGAAAAGTAAAGAAGGGGAGGATAAAAGAAAGGAAAGTTTGCTGAGAATGGGTGGTAAGATGCAACAAAACGAGCTGAGGTAACAGACTATTACAGTTGCAATTAATGATGGACCAAAGAGGACAAATATGGCACAAGCAGAAAGGAAGTATCTTAAAGTTCCCTCAGTAGAGAAAGGTGTCCTGGAAAAATAGTTAGGGCATAGGTTAGACAGACTAGACAGCTAGCTGGTTAGAGGGGCTGGGATTGAGCAGAAGATGTACAAGGAACTATTGGCTTTTAAAAAACTAATTGAGCTTAGTCAAGTAATACAGTTAAGTACATACATTAAGTGAATAACTTATTGAACATCCAGGTTACAGGGTTGGATCATCCAGCAGGAGGTACACAGAAGATTTCCTCTTAGGTGAACCTGTTGGGTTTCTTTTAATGTTAATGCTTTTTCTAACTCTCCTATTGCCAGACAGTGAAGAGAGAGGTCAGAGTAGGGTGTGCAGCCTGGAGGAAAAAAAGAAAGAAAAAAGAGGTTAGTCAGGAAAAAAAAAAAGAGGATAACAAGCTGAGATTGCTTTAAGATAAAAGAGGGAGATAGGGTAATACAGAGTGGAGGGAAATAGGAAAAGTAATAGGGCAAGGATATGATAGCGTAGGAGAGAGCAGGAAGTGGATACGAGACAGTTAAAATACAGAATGGCAGTTGCTGGACAAAAAGAATAAAGCATTAACTGTTTCCATCCCAGTATTTGAGTACATTAGTGGTTGGAAAACAAGCTGTAGCCTATAAAACTCATAAGGCTGTAAGAACAATAAGTAGTAGGTAATACAGCCAGATGAGCTAAGCAGGTGCTAGGAGTTGCATCATTGTATCTGGTCTGCCAAATCCAATGCAATGCTAAATTTTTCAAACATGGCACACATTACTTCACACCCAGTAGGCATATCCCTGTTGAAATAGTATTTCCCATCCAAACACATACCCAGCAATGGCCAGTCCACCTCCTTAACAAAAAACAATGAAGTCACTTCAGTATCAAACTTCATTAACCATGCATCCTTCAACTCCCTTATAAGCCAGACTGTACCATCCAAGGACACAAATTGCACCAGAGTATCAGTCCTATCACTACAGTCATTTAAAAAGCCCTTTTCAAGGTATGATAAAAGATGAACTAATGTAATCTAACCATTCTTCTTCTTAGGAGCTAGACTCAGTAGGGAAATATAGTAATCATGAAAGGGTGGAACTTCAAAATGGCCTGAAATTCTACCTACTTTGGCTTCTTCATCTAAAATTATGACCAGTCCCTTCTCTGCCTTTAACTGATTTCATATTACCACATACCAACTAACCGCCACCTCAGCTCATGATTTAATAGAAAACCCCTCCATGAAACCCTGAAAGAATTCTACTATAATTCTCTGATCAGGAAAGTCCTGTAATAAGGCAGCATTAGCATCCACCTTAATGGATGAATGGGGAACGCCTGCCTCCTGCCAAGCCTTGAAAAGACAGTGCACCCCCTTAGCACATGAAAATTACCTCTCCCTGTTAAATTGGGATGCCATGGCCCAGGCTGTTTCCTGCCCTAGAGAATATGAGCAATACAACAATCCAACCATCACATGAAGGGATGTAAAATAACTAATAACTGATAAAAAGTGCCAAAAAACTAACAGTGTCCATATTAAGGACTAGGAAGCTGCCTCATTAGTTTTAATATTTTATATTTAAATGTTTTTATGTTTTGTGAGTTGAAAGGTTTTAAATTTTACTACTGAATTTTATAGTATTGTATGTTTAATAGGGTGCACTGTTTTAAGTGAATGCTGATTTGGTTAATGCTTTCTGACATCACTGTTTGACTGCTTAAATAGTTTTTTGGCACTTTTTATCAGTGGTCTGATGAAGCTACAGTTGTAGTGAAAGCGCTTACCTCATTAAACTTTATTTTTTTGCATCCTTTCATGTGGTGGTTGGATTGCTCATATTTTCTACATTGGATTTTACATTTCCAACTTTTACGTGTGAGCTTTGTTTTTTTTACTTGTTCCTGCCACCCTCCAGCATTAAAACCATCTGATCAACTCCCCATTTCTCACATCACCACTTGGCCACTGTACAATTCTTGCCTCATAGAACATACAGGATTCATCCTACAGACCACAGAAGAACATCTTCCCAGATTTAAATCCCAGTATGTACCTGATTTATCCCCCCTGTCTCCATAGTACAATTTCTACTGCCCCCCCCCCCCTGCTTTACCAAGCATGGTTGCAAGCTAGATATCAACATGTCTGATCTCCCACCAAAGTGCCTTATCCACTGCTTTCCTCTTGTGAAAATGCTAGTAATAGAATATTCAAACATTTCTGACCCACAACCTCTGTGCCTCCTGGTTAGTGAAATGATATTCTAAGAGAAGCAAAGCCTGCACATTGTCCTTTTCTACCACCACAGCATATCATAAAACAAATGCTAGGACTCTGCTGTTCCAGGCCCTTGCTCTAAATCTGCTAGACAACCTGTTTCCTAGCTCAGCCAAAGGTGCTACAGTGTCATTTGCCCATGATGCCTCTGCCAAATTTTGCACCCTATCCAAACAAATTAACTCAAAAAGATTTACATAATCACCCCTCCATGTCTTCTCTTTCATCAATGTTGAAATCTGAGGGGTAATAAGTAACTCAGATCTTGCCAGACAAAAACATCTAAGTTGATAGACAATTTTTCTGGTTCTCCTCCTAAAGCCTCTCTAATTAGGACAAAGTCAGTGCAGTGGCACTGAGCTGACTACTCCACTGCTTGTGCCAGGATACATAAACCCACTTCAGGGTCAACTGCTTATATGCCCGACTGACTCCTAACCTCCTGGACCAACTTCTAAACCCTTGACATCTCCTTAAACTTTCCATGTTCTGTTGTTGACCATATGAGATTCAGAATTTTGAATGTTCGAACATTCAATATAAACTCGCTCTACAACTAGCTTTAGTGACACAATCTGGGCCCAACACTTTTTCACCATCTGCTTTTCCACCATCTGTGAATTAAACACAACAGGTTAATACTGTTATAGACAACACCTAACTCAAAACCCTCTCATCCTCAGTCAACTTCCACCCACCAACTGCATTCATTCATAGTCAAATTAAACTATTGTCTTTCAGAAATCACACAAGTGCAAAAACTGAATGAAATTCTGTGTCTCCAGACTCAATGTGCAGACAACATATAAACTATTTTCACAGACATTTACACATATAACACCTAATTACATCAACAAAAAGAAACATTTAAGTACTGCACTGTGAATATTAGAGTATTGCACTATGGACCTTAAGAGTATTTCTCTATAATTAATTCACAAATTCGTAACTTGTATTGCACTGAAAGAAGAGATATTTTATTGCATTGCTACTGCTCTAGACAGGGCCGGTGCTAGTATTTTGGGGGCCCCCAGCAAGATTCAAGTTGGGGGCCCTACCCAGGAGAATATAAAAAGTGTGACCATACTGCCATCACACCTCCTTCCCTATCATGCTCATGCAGCACCATTTAACAATCAGTGTGTTGTGTTACTACATTCAGACCATTAAAAAGACTTGAAATGTCAAGGTACACACTGGCTGGTATTTATTTTTTTATTTATTTATTTATTTTATATTTGTTAACCGGGCTAGTCTAGCTGGATACATATCCTTTTTCAGTAGAGGCCCGAGGAGAAAAGCTCCAACATAAATGGTAACTCACAAATTGAAAAACAAATTATAAAATTATAAAAATACAGGTTATTTTTAAAAAATTATAAAAAAAAAGTATAATCAAGTTGACGTGTTACATTAGCACGATTAGTAAAAAAGTACAACTTTGTAAAGAAGAATTATGGGACAAGGAATGATCAGTTGGTATACATAGCAGAGATATGTTAAATACCAATAGTATATATACTCGTTCAAGAGACACCCGCAATATTTTGGGTAAGGAGGATTTCAAGATCAGTAGTTGGGAGCAAGAAAGAAGGGGAAAGTGGTTTGGATAGATTGGATAAGAAAGTAATATGAATTAGTTTAATCAGGTTCAGGACATGGGCATAGCCATTGTGTCTTGAGATATTCTTTCAGGTTGCTTTTGAACTGGTGATGAGAGGTAGTATTTCTAAGGTTGTTTGGTAGGGAGTTCCATGGTTTGCCAATGGAGTTGGCAAAGAGGGCATCACCGCCAGAATTATTAGCTTTAATGGTTCGGATCTGGGTGCTGTTGGATGATCGAAGACAGTTTAGGTTAGTGTATGGGATCAATATGCTAGACAGAGATGGGGTTCTATCTGGTTGATTAATTATTTTACAAGCTTCAGTGAGTTGGTTGAGTTTAAGAAGGTTGGGCAGTTCCAACCAGCCAAGTTGCCTCAGGTTATGACAGTGATGGGTGCGATAAGGAGAACCTGTTATGAATCTAGCAATGTGGTTATAGGCCAAAGAGAGCATGTTTAGTTCACGTTTATTGAGGAAGGAAAGGACTGGGGAGGCATAGAGGAGGGTAGAGAGGAGGTGGGTGCGGGCAATGGTTAGTTTGGCAGTAGGAGTTAAAAAGTTTTTTATTCTGTACATGGATCCTAGTTTTTTGTTTACAGATTTTACGGTTTGAGTAATGTGGAAGTCAAATTTGAGCTTATGATCAATAGTTACACCTAGTAATTTGGTACTGGTGACAGGGGTTATGATAGTTCCATTATTAGATTTAACATGGAAGGTAGTATTATCAGTCTTTGGGAGTTCTTTTCCTGGGGTAGAGAAGACGTTGGGGAAAAATAGTAGTAATTTGGTTTTGGTTGGGTTAAGTAGGAGTTTGAGGTCGGTGAACCACTTTTCTACTAGAGAAAAAGAGTTGAGTGGAGGTTTGGAGGTTGTGGAGGGAGAGATCTGAGCAGATTAAGGTGGAGTCATCAGCGTATTGGATGCAGGTGGATTGAGGGATAACTGAGTGGAGGTCGTTAATGAAGATGGAAAATAGAAGTGGTCCCAATATTGAGCCCTGAGGGACACCAATGGTATTAGGAAGCAGGCCTGATAGTCTATTTTGCCACAGGACAGCCTGTTGCCTACCAGTTAGGTAAGCTTTGAACCAGGTTAGTGATGGGGTGTCCAGATGTAGGGTTTCAAGGGTGGACAGAAGGAGCTGGTGATTGACCATATCGAAAGCTTTTGACAGGTCAAGAAAGAGGGCAGAGGATATAAGTTTGCTATTGCGATTTTTATTGATGGAGTCGACAAAGGAAAGGAGGGCAGTGGTTGTGCTATGGTGGGGGCGGAAGCCGTGCTGGGTGTTAGATAGTAGATGATTGCAGGTTAGGTAGTGAAGAAGTTGTTTGTGGATACAATGTTACATTATGACAAGCCCCTGTACCACAGTAAGGTAGCCACTCACAATACTACACACACACTGACTGGGACTGCACAGTGATTCAGCAGTTAACTTTGTCACCCCCCCCCCCCCAAGCAAGAGGTTCTCTGGTTCGATTCTCAGCTGGGGTGCCTTCTGTGTGGAGTCTGCATGTCCTCGCTGCGTTCGTGTGGTTTCCTCCCACATTCCAAAGACATGCTTCTGCAGCATTACTCCCTGGGCCTCTGCTAAAAATAGGCTCTGTCCTAGTCAGACATTCCCGGTCAACAAATGTTAAATAAATAAAATTTAGTACCAATAAATTATGACAAGCCACTGTACCACAGCAAGGTAGCCACACACAGAGTTTCACACACTGACTGGCATTTAATACTAATGTTACATTACGACAAGCCCCTGTACCACAGCAAGGTAGCCACTCACAAATACACACACTGACTGGCATTTAGTAGTAATGTTGTTACATTATGGCAAGCCTCTGTACAGCATCAAGGTAGCCAGTCCCACAGAAGTACATAAAGACACCCACACAGACTCCCTCACACAGGAAAGAGACACAAGGCAGACAGTTATCCAGACTAGCAGACAGGACATAGACACCCCCACATGATGGACAGCACTACAGTAAGACTGAACATTAAGAATTTAAAATACTGGGCTTATGAACTAATAATGATGCTAGAATAAGATTTTGCAGTAGCATACTTGTGTGACCCCAGATTTTTGAAGAACAGACCAAAACTAACAAACATCTGGACATTGTGCAACATTCTCACAGCCCCTACCAACCACCTAACCTCTCAGCATAATTCCAAAGCTGAAAATAACTGCAAAACAAAGGTGTAACATCAAGGATAGTTACAAACATTGCTATGATAAACTTAGATAAATATTAGAATAACAGGGATTGCATTAGCATTCATTACAATAATCAGTACAGTCTGCAAAACTCTCATAGTCCCCCCAAAAGTCTCAGCACAATTCTAGAGGAGGTACAAAAAAAAAAAAAAAAAAAAAAAAAAAAAAACAAGACAAGGATGTAACATTAGGAGGTTTAAAACATTGTGGTCATGAACTAATAAAGATGGTAGGACAAACATTGCTATGATAAACTTAGAAAGGCATTAGAATAACAGGGATTGCATTAGCATTCATTACAATAATCAATACATTCTGCAGAACTCTCATAGTCCCCCCAAAAGTCTCAGCACAATTCTAGAGGAGATGCAAACAAAAAAAAAAAAAAAAAAAGACAAGGATGCAACATTAGGGGGTTTAAAACATTGCGGTTATGAACTAATAAAGATGGTAGGATGGTAGAATAACAGATTTTTCCAGTAGCATGCATTGTGTAAATTCACATTTTTGATGACCAACAGACCAAAAATACAGGTCAAACATCTAAACATTGTGCAACATTCTCACAGCCCCTACACCCCTCTCTTCTAACCTCATAGCTTAACAATTCCAGACAAAGCCCAAAAAAAAAAAAAAAAAAAAAAAAAAGAAAGAAAGAAAAGACAATGCAAACCAAAGGCATAACATCAGGGATAGTTTGCTATGATCAGCTTCGATAGTAGAACAGGGGTTGTACTGGCATGTATTAAGACGTCAGTACCTTCTGCTGAATTGTCACAGCCGTTACTCCCCAGTATCTCAGCACAATAAATCTGGATGAAGTGAAAGTAAAATAAAAACACAAAGGCATAACATAAAAAACAATGTACTTATCAGCAAATAAAGATGCTGGAATAACAGATTATGAAGTAAAATGCATTGCGTATCCCACATGTTTTAATGAAAATAGATAAATACCAGGCAGACATCTGAATATTGCACAGCATTCTCACAGACTGTAACCCCCTTACCAATCTGTCAGCACAATAACTCTAGACAAAGCAAAACATTATCATAGAACAAAGGCGTACCATCAGGGATAGTTGTAAACGCTGCCGGTGTACACAATACTAGTATAACAGGGTTTGCATTAGTATACATTAAAACAGCAGCTGTACATTCTGCAACATTTTCACAGCCACTAACTCCCCTCCCAACTTCTCAGCACAATAAATCTGGACAGAGCAAAAAATGATCGTAGAACAAAGGTGTAGCATCAGGCATAGTTGTAAACATTGCTGATATACACAAAACATACTAGCAGAACAGGGTTTGCATTGGTATACATTAAAACATCTGTATATTCTGCAGCATTCTCACAGCCACTATCCCCCCTCCCCACTACCAATATTTCAGCAAAATTGTACACAAAACAAAAATGCAATACTGAATATTCTTATGCAAGACTAGATAAAAAAAACTACATCAAATGTGGACATTAATTACAAACAAGCCTTCCTTCCTCAGTCTCTTAGCAGAAGAATTTTGGACAAAGATAAAATAAAACTGTTACAACCAGAGCCCCTCGCTCCTCCCCCACACACACAAATCATCTTAGTGTAACAACTCTGCAGAAAAAAAGTTATACAATCCTCTCCCTAGGTTTCCTCACCCCCCCCCCCCAGCAAAAAATAAAGTTAAAAATAAACCCAGCAACTTACCTTTTCTGCAGTTGATAGAAGGCTGCTACTAATCCTCTGCTTGCTTCTACTACACACAGACCAGACCTATTCAGCCCTTTTAAACTGTCCTCAAAAGGACAGTTTTTCAGATCTTTTAGAAATCGCCCTTACAAGGGCAGTTAAAATAGAGCTGCTTTGCTGGTCCCAATGTTGCTCCAGCAAAACCTGCATCCTCCATCCATCCTCACAGCATACCTCTCAACATCTTAGCATGAAAAATCTGGACAAAGTCAAAAATAATAGGGGTACAAATGCTTAAAAATAGGGACACTTTTTAAATATTGCT
This sequence comes from Protopterus annectens, assembly GCF_019279795.1. Classification (NCBI taxonomy): domain Eukaryota; kingdom Metazoa; phylum Chordata; order Ceratodontiformes; family Protopteridae; genus Protopterus; species Protopterus annectens. The sequence continues at coordinate 595,044,953 of NC_056748.1, forward strand.
TCTATAAACTTACAAGCTTGCTTTCAGACTTTGCATTAGCATACATTTTTCTGAAGGATATGAAGTCTAAAACTTAAATGTGTCTACTATTTTGTAGTGACTTCAATACTCATTACTGTATAAGAAAACCACAAATTTTATGAAGAACAAACCAAAAATATAAAGCAAAAATCTGGATATTCTTAAAAATCTGGGCAGTTCAGATATGTGCCTAACGTCGACAATCAAAAGAACAGACCCAACAAACCAGATATTAAGGTAAACCCAATCAGGAAGCTAGAACGCCGGCTATGGCTCTAAATGGCCTATAAGTAAACAGTCATGGCGAATATTGCACTAAGTATTAGATGAGACTGGTAACCAGGTTAATACACAATATAAGACAAGCTACTACAGTTTCTACTGACCCAGATGGCCATCGTGGAGCATAGTTATTAATAGAGTTCAGCAGCCTGATGATATTAGGAAAGAAGCTGTTCCTGAATCTCAGTTCTGCAACATACGCTTTGGAAGCACTTTCCGGATGACAGATGCAGGAATGGCCTGTAAGCAGTCTTTAATTATTCCTCTAGCCCTGCTGAGATATCTGGATAAGTACAAGTCATGGATAGGTGGGTAAGCTGGTCTTGATGATCACTGCCCCAATAAATGGCACTTGTCCCACTAATTAAAGTAATTCCTCTGATCACCCCCTCACTGAAATAACCCCCTAGCATTGACATAACCATTTGTGGTCTCTGTCTCCATTATTAGCATGATTTCCTCCCCCCAAGCACCAACCATCAGACTATGTTTTATACACACACATCTATATCGATATTTTTAGACCAAAACTAATGAGAGAAAAGTGTTCCTGGCAACACATTAATTTGCCTTACCCGAAGGTACCCAAATGCATATGGTACTTTGACACACACAATACTGAACACAAACAGATATCAAAGACATCATCAATACTGAACACAGATATCAAAGTCATCATCAATACTGAACACAGACAGATATCAAAGTCATCATTTACTTTACAATATAGCTCTGAACATGAATTACATCATCCTTTTAACTTAAAAAACTAATACTTTCAAATCCTCTATAATATGCCTCAACTTCATGAATATTAAGTGGTAAAATATTTCAGAGAGCTGCATAATAACCCCTATACAGAAATCTCTTAAATGTATCTCAGTGACCATTTTTATACCCTCCTAAACTTGAATGCTGACTAGATATGCCCTTCAATGTACAGTGTAAAAACGTACTCATGAGCTTTGTAGCTGAACCACCAAAACTTGGCATGGCTACAAGCTCCATAGTTACAACTACCCTTTCCTTGATGCTGGGAGAAAGATCTAAACAGTGATACTTCAATTACAAATCATATAATATGTCTAATAAAGATACCTTTCCAATCTTTCTTTTCATATGTATACAGTGCAGCACAGGTTTACTTACCACGGGATACTCAGAAAATGTAATTCATAGCACTAGTTATGCCTAAAGAATGTGGGTAATGCCTTTATCCAACAATAACACTCTATCCTCACTTTGCACATCCATTTCCTTCTTTTGTTTTTTTGCCTTACAAACACCACTTCCTATGACCCCCCATCCTACCTGAAACTCCTGCAACTACTGCCTTGCCACCAACAGATTTCTGCCTCCTTATCATTTATTTCAACTTATTTGTCTTAATTTTCGTACTTCTAAACTAAGGCATCCTGCACAGATGCACATGCTTACCCACCTCTCTGGGCCATGCCTGTACTCTGTCAGAAGCTTCTTCTCAGTTTCCAATATTTCCGAGTTACCCAAATCCCAAACCACTTGACTTAAAGGGAGTTCAATGCATGCCAGAGAAAGAGAAGTATCTAAGAATTTTTAAAACCCAATTTATCTGTCCCATACACAAGTGATAGTAAGTCATACCTCTCAACCTCTTAGATAGAGAAATCTGGACAAAGCTGCACATTGTGGGACAAAGACTCAAAATAAGGATGCCTTTCAAATATTGCTATTACAAACTTTGAAAGGTGATGGAACAGATTTTGCATTAGCAGGAATTTTCTGAAGGGTATGAAGTCTGAAATTCAAATATTTTGTCATTATTTTCTGACTTCAGTTGCCAATGTTTTACCAGTGATTTGCCAGAAAACCAAACTTTTATGAAGAACTTACCAAAAATGTGAGGCAAAAAGCTGGACATTATGAGAAAATCTGGACAGTTGAGATGTATGATAGACAATTTCAAGACTATTACTGGCTTTAAGTCAGTTCCAGTCCAGTCATAAGCTAAATATCTACGAATGTTTTAGACAGCTACGTTTATGCTAGATGGTACATTGATCTTTGGCAGTAGACTGTTTTTGACAGACAGCACTAGTAAATCAATTCCAAACCTCTTAGGTGCAACTCCCCTTTCTTTACAGTCTCCTGGACCCATGGATTTGCACTTACTCATCTCTGTAGCCGGCCTGGGTGAAGTGGGCATCCTGAGACAATGCAGCAAATGGCTCATGTTAACTTCACCACCCACCACTAGAAGGCTCCTTGTTGAAAGGTCATCACTCAAAATACTGAGTGTCAAAATGTCGAGAGACAAAACCCACAGAAGAGTGAATCGCGAAAATGGTTCTTTTCCTTCAAATTTCTTTTTGCAAGTACAACCTGCACCCCCCCAAGCCAAACTTATATATTCCAACTTCAAGATTGCCATACCTCAAAGAAAGGGGAATTATTGTGAGAAACGTCCATTTCATACTTAAAATATACAAGTCCTTTTTTTTTGTCTAGTCTTAATTTTTTGGCACTCACTCTTGCAGAGCCCGCCATTTCAAATGATTACATACTAAAATCAGTGGACACATTTTGAAGAGATGTAGTTTTACAGCATTATTGTAGGCAAAGCTCTCACAAACAGCTATAACAAATTAAGCAGGTTGTCAGTAATACACAACACGAAACTAAATGAAGAACACAAAGTTCAGATCAAACACAGAATTACTTTCCTGTAAGTAGTCTAGTCCAGATACAGACTTGCTGTATCCAGGACTATTTGTAAACTTCAGAGCCCCCACAAGCCTTTCTGTGTTAAAAGGAAGCCTTCTAGCTTATCAGTGGGAGTGGTAAGAACTAGGTAGCCTATCTACCACAAGAGGAGTGGTTTCTGGCCCAGAAATGTTAGTGTATTGGCCGTTTTCCATCTCTTTCAACTTTCTGGTTTAAAAGCCCACATTTGTGGTTGTTTCCCGCCTTTCCTGTAACTAGTCTAGTCCAGATACAGATTTGCTGCATGGAGGACTGTTTGTAAGCTTCTGAGCAGTACCAAAAACTCTACTCTTCAATTTTTCCCATAGATATGCTAGTTCTCTCCTCTCCTGGGCTTTTGCTAGCTTAATAGTTTAGCACTTTACCAGACTTCTTGTAGCAATTATTGTAGCCCACAAAAGTGCTACCAGCACTAAATGTTCTACAAGGAAACATCTCCAGTACTTATTATTACTACCCACCCCTCCAGGCATGTCTAAAGGTCAGTTCCCTGTGCTTTCTTCTATTAACCTGGTGAACTTGGGTATCCTGAGGCAATGTAGCAACTGCCTCATGTATACTGACAACCCTCTTCTCTTACCTCCCAACACTCAGACTTGCGAGAGATGCACTTGTATATCCAAATTGGAAGCCACTCCAAGATCGGAATAGCTGGTCAAGAGGAGAAGGTCAAAACTTGCACCACACCACATGAAACATATAGCCCTCCAGAACACACAACAGCACTGCCTTCACATAAAAACACAAACCACACACCCACATTCGCAGAGGCTCTCAATAAAAATCTACCCAAACAGCAGAGACCTCCAAGGCAGAAATGCACTTGACCACCACAACACAACACTAATCAAAAGACACAACTCTCCTAAATAGTGTGCAACTCAACCAAAGCCCCTAAGGCAAAATAGCATACTCAACACACTAGTCATAGGTGACTCGATAGTGAGGCACACTGCTGTCCCACTCACTAGGCTGAATAAGGAGAAAGTAACAGTCAGCTGCCTGTCAGGTGCCAGGATCCACCACATAAAGCATGCACCCAGGTACCTCAACAACAGGCACAAATATGACTGTCATTGTACATGTGGGTGTGAATGACCTGAGACATACCTCCCTGGACTACATGAAAAGACATGGAGAAGCTCTCGGATTATGTAGCCCAGGTGGGTATGACCCTAGCTCTGAGCAGCCTCCTACCATCACCCAGAATGATACCACAGTATAAGCAGAAAATTTTTGATTTCAACAACTGGCAGAAAACTGATGCAGAATAAGGTGAAGTCACAAGACTGGAAAAATTCCCTCATCAGCCTCAACAAAAAGTTGGGATCCCTCATCAAATCCTCTAAAGCTAGCTATGAAAACAGAATTGCAGCAGACAGTAAAGACAACCACAAGGCCTTCTATAGTTATGTAAAGAATCTCCACAGCAATACCCAGATTTGCTCTGAGCTACTGAAAAATGGTACCTCCATTACAGAGCCAACAGATATTGCCAATATACTGACCGACAGATTCAATGTCAACTTTACCCCTCTGTCGCTCACCAAAGGACCAATCACAATACCAGTAGATTGCCAGCACCCAGTATTACTGCTGTGCAGATTAAAACAGCATTGTTTAAGGCCAAGAATACAGCTTCTATGCAACCTGACAATATCCCTGAACTGGCACCTCACCTGTGTGCCCTGTTCAATCACAGCATCACCTCAGGCTTTGTCCCTACCAAATGGCGCACTGCTGCAGTCTTCCCTCTCCACAAATGAGGAGTGACTACAGACCCTGGGAACTATCTCCCCATTAGCCTGACGAGTCTGATATGCAAAGTTATGGAACGCATCATCATGGACCTAATAAACAAGGATATAGGGAATCTCCAAACTCTGGATCCCACACATTTTGGTTTTGTAAAGGGTAGATCATGCCTGCTCAACCTCATCAAGTTCTTTGAGTCAGTCAGCAGAGCTGTGGATGAAGGCAAGGTGGTTCATACAGCCTACCTTGACCTGGCCAAGGTCTTTGATACCATTTCTAACTCAGGAATCCTAGAAAAACTCACTAAGCTACGTATCAACTCCTGTATCACTAGGTGGGTTGCAAATTGGCTCACAGATAGAACTCACAGTGTGAAAGTAGCTGAATCCAAGTCAGACTGCTGAACAGTCATGAGTGGAGTCCCACAGGGTTCAGTCCTGGGTCCTCTCCTGTTTGGAATCTACTTCTCTGAAGTCCAGGTCTACACAAAGGGACTCAGGCTGACAAAGTTTGCAGATGATTGCAAGTTGGGAGCTATTATCAACTCCCCAGGTGATGCTGACATCCTACAGAAAGGCCTCACTGAGACCAACATCTGGTGTCAGAAGCATGGACTTAAGCTCAATGCCAAAACATGCGTCATCCCCTTTGGGAAAAACCCAGTTCCCATGAATTACCACATCGATGGTAGTCCACTGAACACAGAAGGCGTTATAAGAGATCTGGGAACACAGGTTGACAGCAATCTCTCTTTTGAACACCACATTACTACTGTGGTTAGAAAGTCCTTCTATGTGGCACATTGCATTACCAAGGGTTTTGCATCCAGGAAGAAAGAGGTCATTGTATCCCTTTACTCTACCCTCATTAGGCCAATCAGCATACAATGCCCCATTTGGCATGTACCTCACTAGACTCCTGCAGCAACTGGAGAGGCAGCAAAAGTACCTTACAAAGAGGATCCTAGGCCTTAAACACTTGTCCTATATGGACAGACTCAAAAAACACCAACTATTCTCTCTCTCATATCACCTACTTAGAGGAGATGTCTGCTCGACTTACAAAGCCATGTCTGACCCAGCTCTGTTAAATGCTACATCTAAAGAAATCCCAATCCCTCCGCACCACATGCTCCAGAGACCTCAACCTCATTACCACAATCAACAGAACAAGCTAGAGGGATAGGTTCATAACACAGACACTGCCCATGCTATGGAATAGACTTCCCATACATGTCAGAGCACCTCAATCGACCTCTTCAAGAGAAATCTTGATGAGTGGATGGGAAATAGAAAATTCACCCTGGGATCACTCCAGTGGCACTACTTAATAGAGGCACTGGGAACTAAGGTCAGGTGACACGATGCCAGAGTAATCCTACAGGCTAGGCTTGTAAAGGCTCCAGGGCCATTAGCCTAGTACACACCTATGAACCTATGAACTTTGATATGATCATGCTGTTTTAAAGTAACCTACATAGACTAGAAAGCCCTCCTAAAAGTAACCTAAGAAACAAGTACCCTCAGCAACCTCACAAACACACAAGTAGCACTGACCATGTAACATACAGCTAAGGGTCACACTAAGTCAGGTCAAAAGTCCGTAAGAAAAACCTCCACAATCCTACATATTAGACATAGGGGCTCTATAGTGAGACAGACTGATACGCCACTCACAATGTTGTGTACAGAAAGGAACACAGCCCTATCTGTAAGATGCCAGGTTTCCCAGCACTCAAGTGCTTGCAGCACACGCACACGACACAGTCATTGTACTTGTTATTTTAAGTGAGAAGTACATCCCTGAACTATATTAGGAATACATGATAAAGCTCTCAGAATATGCATCTCAAGCAGGTATGAACCTATCATTGCACAGTGTTCTGCCATCACCAAGAATGATGCCACAATATGATTAAAAGTCTATTGTCATCAATTGGCTTAGCTGTTGGTGTCTTTCAAATGGGGTAAGAATATTTTAAGCCTGGGAGATTATGGTAGCTAGTCACATCTGCTTTGACTGTGATGGCCTGCACATCTCTCTACAAAGCTTTAATAGATTGGCTAAATCTTTATCTACCCCATAGAGTCTTTTCTGGAGGGTAACCATCTTCTAAAGCTTCCTACATTAAACAGAACCCAGATAACAGTAAGATATTGCTGCTCCACACTAGGAGCCTTAACAAAAAATTCCTAATATAAGCACTCCTTATCATGGAAAACTTTGATAAGTACATCATAAAGACCTGGTTCGAGATCAATGAAAGCATGCCAGCAGTGCATGGGTTTCAGTGCAAATCACACATTCAGGCCTACTGCATTGGACAAAGGCATTGAAAGTGGCAGTGTCTTCATAGTCTTAAAAAAAACCTTTCACCTTTAGACTTGTTAGACAACAACCTGAAACTCATCTACATCTGATTTACTATTAAGAGAAAAAAAGGCCATAATATCACATCGAGCTACAGAACCCCCTTATATGCCTTGCTTGGCCCACACCTCCTAACATACTAGCATGGAATCCCTGTGTAATCAGCCAAACACCATTCTCCTAGGAGACTTCATCTACCCCTCTATAAACTGGAAGACATACATCCTCAAACTTGTATGGCCAAAAAGATGTGGAGTTCATCAATACAAACTTTTTGGCCCGGTTAGTTGGCACCCCAACTGGAGGATGACAAAATCCTGGAGTTGGTCCTTACCAATATTGCTCCCTACCAATTGACAACTGCATTACTTATGCAGAATTCTTTACTGTCATTCTATGCATATGTAAATTGCTGCATAGATACATTTGTCCTTCTCAAAAATAAGTACAATGCCATATTCAAAAATAACCCCATATGGTGCAACTCTAATATTAACAGGCTGAAGAGTAAAAGAAAAAAATAAAATAAAATTTATGCAAAACTAAAATTAACTTTCAGGATGCCAAAAATGCTCTTGCTAATCTAATCATGGATTACCAAATACTAGTCAGATTAACCAGAGCCAGATATAAGGTAAAAATGGTCACCTTGGTGAAGAACACCCACAAAGCCTTTAACTATGCTAGAAGCCTCAGAAACAATGCCCAGCTAATAGTAAATTGTGTCACATAATCAGATATAGAATATATTTGAACCAAACCACATGCTTTTATTTTATTTATTCATTTTTTTGTTGACAGGGTCATAGAAGGCTAGTAGCCTCTTTTCAGGGGAGACCCAAGCTGGTATTTATACTAACAAGGGAAATTTAGGCAGGGCATCATTTAACTTCCCCTAGTCTTTTTGATAGGTGCCACTGGATCTTTTACATTCACCTGAACTACCATAAATTCAAACATATGGGCCTCAGTTTAATCTCATTTGAAGGAAGGCATATTCAGGAATGCAGCACCCATCCCCATGCTGAACTGCAGTGTAAACAATCAAACTACCTGATGTGAGAAGAGAACCCACAACCTTCTGCACCAAATATGTGTGCATTACTTGTTGGGCCACTGACAATGCATGTATATTGTGCCAGTACCAATAATTTCACTGATAAATGCAGTGAAAATAAAACTAAACTAGACCATTCTTTCACTGTATCTCTCTCTCTCTCTCTACAATGTCATGAAAGAAACTCAGGAAACTAAAAGAGATTATAAAATGCCTGCTAATGTGTTACAGAACTTCAGTATCGTCAGCTGTGGAAACAAAGAGAAGAGGCACAGCAGCATTAAATGTATGTACTGCTATCTGTTTGGTACTAAAAAATATTCGCTACAGCATAAAAAAATTATGTTAAAATAGTTCTGCATGCAAACCAAATGAAAAGAGCATCTCCAAGAAGAATTAAGTTATTTTATGACAGAGGGTAGACATAACAATCCATAAAACACCCACCATTACTATAGATAGCTCCTCTTCTCTATCATATGAAGATATAAACCATTGTAAGTATTTAACTGCATAATTCGCTGTTGTAAGATTGTATAAATGTATCATGTTTGCATATATGTAAAACATTTTAGTGTTAATCTAATCTGCCAAAAATGCAAAATAATGCTTTTATTACTTATTTAGTTTTGCTTTCTCTTACAGTGAATGTATGAGGATTGTTGTTATAACCGTGCTATTTTTTTAAGTTTGATATATGATCTTGTTTGCTACTGTTCTGTATACATACTTGGATGTAGTCTACTCAGGATGACCTCTACTTAGTTACTGTGAATTTTATGACACGGACTCATGGGTGATGTCTACTTAAACTTATATATTTTACTTTGATATTTCTATTCTCCTTTGAACCCAGCTTGTTGCAAAAAAAGAGTTACAAGACCAGTCTGGCTACCTGGTAAGCATATTACAAATAAAAATAAAAAAAAATTGTTTGGATGGAGATTTCCTCACAAAAACTCTCTGGCTAATCTTAAATGTTTTTACTGTCATGCATATACCATTATTGCAAAATCATGCAGAAGGTTTACTATCATTTTTATGATTACAAAATAGACTCTCAAAATAAAGCAACCAGAGGGTCAAGATGAGAATGCCAATGACCATTTGTGCTAACAATGTCGAATATAGAATCTCCTGACTTGCACGGACACAGGAAAAAGTGCGAACATGGATCAGGCTGGGGCAAGTCTAGGTGTTTGTACAAGTGGTAATTAGCATTCTTGTCTTGTGACCTTTTGGTCATATTATTTTGGGATTCATCATTGCTATGATAACTGAAATAATAGGAAACAATGAAGATCTATCCCAGAGAAGAAAGTCAGATTTAATAGTTAACCATGCAGTGATGATCATGCTCATAACATACAGGAAATAAGTCAGAATAAAAGGGCGCACAAAGAGCAGGACATGAATATCAATAGTCTAGCATTTTATCTATACAAGAAATATGTCCAGACCAAAAAAAAATTTCTCTAACCTCTGTATTTACTGTCTTAACAAATAACATGTCAATAAAGCAGTTTTCCACAGGTCATATTAAAAGCCCCAATCAGTCTGTAGCACAAAACTATTATGTATATGTTTACCTTTCTTATGGGCTATTTATAGTGCACTATCTTCCTGGATTATTTAAAACAGGATTTGAGTTATAATAGAAATAGTTATCAGGTATTGTTTTTTCTTCATTGCAGCTGTATTCTCTTATCTATGAGATAAAATGTTAGTTCAATCATACGTAATACACCTGTGGTCATCAGGATGGCTTCCAAATGGTTCCATCTACTACTAAACTTTGTTTATCATCCCTCAATACTACTAAACTCTATCTACTCTAAATCTGTTATATTTGGTCCTGCTCTTACTCTATCCCCAGCTAGAATAATACACTTCTCTCCCTCGATACTACTTACTTTCCTACACAGCTATTAAGTGAGCCAATCATGCATCATTAACCACTGCATATGTATCCTTTCCTGACAATGCCTCACCTGGCTATCATAGGATCATAGTAGCTTACTAGGCTACTGGCCTCAAGGCCCTTATAAGCCTAGCCAAGAGTTTAACCCATGTTTAGACAAATCAGCACGTGATGCCCCTGTCCAGCAGGGACATGGGTGGAATCCCATGTGTATATTTTCTGTTTCCCATCCAGTTATCCAGATTGTAGTTAAAAAGGGGTAAAGAGGTACTCTGCTTGATGTGGTGAGATAGTCTGTTCCATAGATGGGGGAGTCTCTGGGACACAAATCTGTCCCAACAAGTCTTGTTGATGTCACAGACCAGGTTGAGGCCGAGCGTGTAGGTTACTTGAGTGGAGCTTGACTTGCGGATATGCAGCTGTTCCATCATGGTGGGATCCATGATCGCCTTGTATGCCAGAAAGAGGTCACCTCTGTGGAGTCTGTATGAAGCTGAGTAGAGGTATAGGGCTTTTAGTCTATCTGTGTATGATAGGTGTTTGAGGCCTTGGATTCTCCTGGTGAGAAACCTCTGTGGTCTCACCAGCTGCTGCATGTGCTTTGCTAGGTTCATGCCAAAAGGGGCATTGCACTCAATACTAGGTCTTATAAAGGAATAATACAGGGATGTTATGATCTCCTTGTCCCTGGATGAGATACCCTTACTTAAGTGGTGGGCCATGTAGAAGGTTTTCCGTACAAGGAAGCAACATGGTGGTCATAAGTCAGGTTGCCATCAACCTGGGTGCCCAAATCCCTCACAACTGATTCTGTGGTTAGAACATTATTAATGTGGTAATTTGTGGTGAAGTCATTCACCCCAAAGGGGATGATGATGCATTTTTTGGTATTCAGCTTGAGGCCATGTTTCTGTCTGAGTGAGACCCTCTTGGAGGATGTCCACATCACTAGGGGAACTGATGACAGCACCCAGCTTGCAGTCATCTGCAAACGTGGTCAGCCATAGCCCACTGGTTTTGGCCTGCACCTTGGAAAAATATATTCCAAATAACAGAGGCCCCAAGACTGAGCCCTGGGGTATGCCGCTTGTTACAGGTCTACTACTTGAGGTGGCTTCTCCTGTTTTGACTAAGTGGGTTCTATTAGTGAGCCAGTTTGCTACCCATCTGGTAATGTATGGCTTGATGCCTAGTTGAGAGAGTTTATCCATTATGCCAGAGTGGGGAATAGTGTTAAAGTCTTAGGCCAAGTCTAGGTAGGTGGTGGCACCATCTTCTCCTCATCCATGGCTTTAGTGACTGTCTCAAAGAAGTCGACTAAATTTAGCAGACATGACCATCCCTTGACGAAACCAAACTGTGTGGTATCAAGTGTTTGGAGGTTGCCAATGTCCTTGTTAATGAGGTCCATGATAATCCATTCCATGGCCTTGCAGATCAGGCTAGTTAGGGTGATAGGTCTATAATTTTCTGGATTACACCTTTGTGTAAAGGGATGACGGTGGCTGTCCTCTGCTCAGCTGGGATGAAGCCAGTACTCAGGCTTTGGTTGAATAGGGTGCCTAATAGTGCTGCAAGTTCCTGTCTGAGTTCATGTAGGATGCAGCCTGGGATGTTAACGGGTACCATGGAGGCTATTTTTTGCCTTTGAGAGAGCAGTGAAACTGCTCACTAGATATAAGGGGAAGGATGCAGGTACTGGGGATGTCCTGATTTACTGATGGGGGACAGAGGGGAAATGTTTTCACTGAATCGGTTAGCCAGCAAGTATGCTATATCTACAGCATGTGTATATGTGGTGTCCTTGACCACCAGTTCTGAACAGATCCAGCTGCTTCCTTTGAGGATGCATACATATGTGAAAAAGGCCTTGTGATTGTCTATGGCTATGATAATCTTTGCCTATGTAATTAATCTAAGGACTACTACACAGTTCCTGCTCATGTTTAATCTGCTATGTATTGATGTTTTATTGTGTAAAATAATGAAAAAACATGATCAGGAACCATGGAAGAGCAGGATAAAAAACTTTTAATTAAATTGAGTGCTTTTATACATACAAGTGCTTTTTCAAGTCTTAAAAACAATCCATATTACACCTCTTTAATATATATATACTAAATCATTACAGTGATAGACATTCATAAACCAGCAAGCAGTGACTACATAAAAATAAAACAAATCATGTACATAACATAATGAAATTAATGTTTCAATTTCCTTTGGCTTAAAAGCACTTATTGTGAAAGCACTCATTTTGAATAAGAGGTTTTTATCTTGCTCTTCCTTGGTTTCTGATCATAGTTTTGGATTTTTATTATTGGTGCTTTTTATCACAGCTGGATTTACCCTCTTCCTCACTTTTGGTTTGGAATATTTATTCTACTGTGTTATGTTAAATCTACAATGTAAGGCGTATGTTGTCAGACCTCATTTACTATACTCCTTATGCATATTGTATATTGTATTACTGAGCTTAATGTTGGAATGGGTCTCCTGGGGTCTCTGCTGAAAAGGGTGCCCAGTAGGACCATCCCAGTAACCAAATGTAAATAAATGAAAAATACTTGCTGAAGTACCTTATAAATCAATGTATAAGCTAGTTTATTGTCATACTTTTCTGTGCTTTGCTGGTGCGTTCATCACAGGGCACCAACCTACAAAATATCTGCACACAACTCTATCATTGCTTGTTACGATATATGCTTAAGATGATTTCTCCACAAATGATTTTTCATTATGGAAAGCTGCACATTTCCAGATAAGTAAGAACCAAAAGGTAGTTTATGCTTTTTTGCAAGATTACAAGATGCTCTTCAACACTTTTACTCATTCCTGTTGATTTGTGATCTTAATTTTAATTCAGCTTTGTAATTAGTCAAGTGTGCTGGGCTGGTCAACAGAACATTTTTCAGCCACAACCTGTATCATTAGGATAACAGGCATGAAATTACACTAGTGGCATTGATGCAAATTGTAGTACATACATAATTAAAATATATAACAACCATTAAAAAATGCTCAGTGTATGCAGAATATAGACATTAAATCAATAGATTATAAAGGAAAAGAAAGAATTGCATTGCCTATTTCTCAGCAAATTAACTAAAGCATACCAGTTTTTTTCCACAGAGACAGAAAGCAGTTTCATTCTTTTACTTGAGAAGTCTTATTTCTACTGACTAAACGTAATACCCAAATGAATACAGGGTGACTTTTTTCCTTCACTAGCTGCCATTTCTTTGCTAGGATATACTTATGATGCTGTCCTATTACAAAAGTAAATTTAACAAAGACCAGCCCACTCTTAGAGCTGAAGATTCCTGCCCTTCAGTCATATTGTTTTAAATGAACTAATGGTCCAAAAGCAGAGTGTAGTGCCTTATTCTCTGCTGTTGCTGTTAAACTATTATGTCATATACACTTGGAGGACTCTCCCATACTCATCATGAATCTTATTCAATAAAGCTACTGTAAAAGACATTTCATACCTGGCAGACATGATGTTCTCTTTGGATTTCTTGTATGCTTCCTTCTACAATCATTCTGCATTCCTGGTTACTGATATGTAACATTCTGCTCAAGTTTTGCTGCTAATTACATTCTATTTATCAAAGTTCCAAAAGCAGTTTTGTTCAGTCTCCATTCCTTTCTGTTCTTGCTATTTAATTCCTAGCATAGTTACATCTCTCTCCACAAATTCTGCAGTACTTATTTACTAAGATTAATAGGAGTTAACCAACAACCATTTAAAAAAGTACTGAAGAGCATTATTTATAGAATCGTTTTTCCCCCTGAAGTATTATGTAAAACAAATCATGCTTCTTTACTCTGGTGGTAAAAAATTAGTCTGAAAGTTAACTTACAAAGGTTTTTTTTTTTTTTAATTGTGGCCAATGGAGTGATTGTAAATAGATGAATAGTAAGGGTGAATAGAATATGAAAGCAAATTTAAGCCAAGTGCCTGAGCAAGTGCTATATGAGCTCAAATCTGAGCACCCATTGTTCTACCCAAGGAAAAATGCAATCTAGGAGTGCATCTATAATTGTAAAAATAAGGTGACTTTACATAGTATAGCCACCTACTTCAGTGTGATACAGAATATCATTCTTAAATCTATGCAGCTGTAGTACAGCTTTTAGAGCATGTACTGCACTCCTGAATACAAAACTTCAAGCTCACCTGATTGTGGCTCAGAGTTTTGATCTGTCCCCCTAAACCCTCAAAAAAATGATGATCTGGGGAGACAAGGGGTGGATTTTTTTACTTAGTAAATAATAAGAGTTATATTTCTATTACTTCCAAAATGCATATTTCATATTCTCTTATTCTGTTAAAGTCTTAAGTTAATAGTATTAACTTTTTTTTTTTAATTCTCCCTAATTATCCCTACATTTGTCCCTTATTCTTTATCCAAGAGTTTGACAGAAATGGTTTTGAAATGTATGCCTGGAAGGGAAATGTTCCTCTGAGGCCTTGTCTGCATGAGATGGTGGTTGCTCAGGTGGAGGTAAAACACTTCAGTGGTGCTCATCACAAAATAAATAGGGTATTTGATGGTGCACAGGCCACATTTCCTTTACTCAGTATGACCACCACTTTCAGTCTGTCTTGAAAATAGACCATGCTTAATGGGGACTAACAGTCAATAAAAGTTAAGTTCATCAGTAAATAAATTAAAATCTGCCTGTTTAGTTTGTGGTATACAGAACAAATATTTCTTGCTGAAAGACAGTGTCAGATTTAATTGTATTTAATAATATGAACAGCTTTTAATAAAGTAGATCACTGATACTATGACAGCCGAACACCAACCTCCTTATACTTGATGTGCTTTTAGATGGGGCAGATTCAACCTTTTTCTTCTGACCACTAAGTATAGAACATTCTCTGCCCCATCTAATGCTGTTTCATGGAACTTTATTGATACTCAGATTCAATTTTCTAGACCTGTTTCTTGCAACATTTTACAGCTATAGCCCTAATTTGCTGGGATAGTAATAAAGACTTAAGCAACTAGACATGATGAGCTTTAACAACATTTTGTGACAACCAGTAAATCAAGTTCACTGATTTTGACATCTCGAAATGTCAACATTATCCTCCCCCTCCTTTCCTTTTGGCAAAAGCATGGCACCTTGTTTTATTTTTCTGGTAACTTTTTTTCTGTAAAGCTCTAAAATTTATACAAGATGCAAAAAACTATAATTCTTCATCTTAAACTAAGAATTTGTGTCAAAAAAGCAAAGGTTTGCAGATGATCATGCTAAGACTGAGAATAAGCTTGAAAATTCAGCAGTGGTTATTAAGTAATGTAAAATTGCCATCCTGTCTTGTACACATGGAACATCTTTATAAAATTATACCTAGCCATAGACTGTTTTTATAGTCAGAAAGGAGGCCATGCCATTATTTTCTTTAATGGCTTCCTTCTTCAAACATACCACATTAAAACAAAGTTTTACTTGCTGATGTGGAATACATTCTCCCATTTTTATTTTATTTTGGATTCAGAGATGAAGACAAACTCTCAGTCGGATGACCACTATTAAGGTACAGTGGGAGGTTGGCATAATGGTTAAGATGTTTACCTTACAGACACGAAGTGCAGAGTTTGATTCTCACATGGGGTAATTGTCTAGGCTTAAAATGGTACTTAAGGTAGTACTAATCTATGAACCTATGAACATATAGGTTAAATGTAATGAGTTTCTAGTGAGGTGGTTTCATTTTATGGGACTCTTAAAAAAATTAAGGTTATATAGGGGGATTTATTGCTTTTGGAAATTTAGCAGCTTGACAACATGCTGCGTGATTAAATATATTTCTGAAAGAAATAAAACTTGACTAAATGTGCTTGCTGTAGTACCCCTAAATGTGTTTGCTGTAGTACCCCTAAATGTGTATGGTTTTAGACTTGCATTGCACTCGGGCTTAGGAATGAATTTCCAGGTTGGTTAAATTTATAAGTCTAATGCTCATGGCTAGGGTTAAGTTTAAATTTATTTTTAAGCTTAGGTTGCAGTTAGGGTTCACTTTATATTTAAGGTTTAGGTTCAGATAGAACTGTCGAATGAATAGCCATAATCATAGGGGTGTGGCAGGACGTCAAGGAAAGTAAAACCTATAATACTCTCCCATAGTGGATGTTTTAGGAAACTACTGGGACAGCAAAGGAATGCTGAGAGTCTTGGCACAGCAGGAAGAAGGTCTTGTCACCCACAATACCACTCCAGGATGGCATTATGCTCAAGAATATCAGCTGTAGTACTTTAATAGTTTTAAAGCATTTTAATGTGTTAGAAAGATTTTTTTTTGTTTGCTTTCAAGTGTAAAGTAATATTAGTCCTTAACAGGAAACTAAGTGGAATAGGAGTACTTCTAGCATTTATATGTAAGGCATTGCTGTAAAGATAATGTACATAGGATCTGTAAAACAGAATTTTATTATGAAGTGCAACTTTGTTTTTCTCGTCCCATTTCCTATACTACTGGCCATTCAACCAATACCTGTTAACTGCTTACACACGCACATTGTGTGTGTGTGTGTGTGTGTGTGTGTGTGTGTGTGTGTGTGTGTGTGTATATTATATATATATATATATATATATATATATATATATATATATATATATATAATGTGTGTATATTGGTTCCCCTTTAAACCATCGAACGTTGAAAACATCGAAGTTCAGATCATCGAGACCAGAACATCGAGTTTGAAAACATCAAAGGTTTGAAGGGGAAGAAAAAGATAAGTGTAGGTGGAAGGATGTTTGTGTGTCTATGTGCCGTCTGTGTGATGGCACTACAGATAGGGTACGGAAAATCTCTCGTTTAGCACTTCTGCATATAATGCTAAATGGGAGATTTCCCTTTACTCCACTGTAGTGTGGTCTCGGGGTTGGAATATTAAAGTAGGGGGGTGGGGGGCACAGGGGGGCAAAGCCCCCCTGCATACAATTGTTAAAGTTGATTTTTCTTTTTTTTTTTTTTGGTTACACTTGTAACCTTCGATGTTTCAAAATTAGAAGTTCTGGTCTCAATGATTAGAATTTTTATGTCTTGAAAGTTCAATGGTTAGAAGTGGAACCATGTATATATACTTCAGTGCACTGATGGCAATCCTAATGTGATTCCCCTAACCTTGCTATTACCTGCTCATACTATTCTTAATTGTGTTCTGGTGATTTTCTCCCAGGGCCTCTGCTGAAAAAGGGCAATTTGCTTAGTTGGACTAGCCCGGTCAACAAATGTCAAATAAATAAATAATATAAACACATCTACATATATTCACACACACGTACATGAGTGTACTACCTATAATCAAATATTGATATAGAGGAAAAAGACAGTCAAAAATATTTTTTTTTTTTGCAGGGGAACAAGCTACATTGCATCCCTCACACCCCATAATACCTGTATACATTAAAAAAGTCCCAATCCACACTGTAATCTCGACCTAACCTCCCCTCCAACTAAGCAATGCTGGCATTCTTCAATCATATTACTATTCTATTGTCTCTGTCAGCATTATAAATGTTTGATATTCTGAACATGTGAAGAAAGAGCTGTTTCCCATAAAACATATTTTATATATATATATATATATATATATATATATATATATATATATATATATATATATATACACACACACACACACATACAGAGAGAGAGAAACAGAGAGAGAGACATTTGATTACTGGGAAAGTCCAACTGAGCAGTTGTCCATTTTCAGTAGACCCTGTGGAAAAAACCTTAAATTTATTACAAAACATTTTAAACAATTTTAAAATCTTCAAAAATAAAACAAATAGATCTGCATTTTAAATAGCAAATGAGACAATATTAAACATTGGTTAAGAATCTGTACAAGGTATATATCATAATTTAATACTTGTAGAAATTTTAGATAAGTTTGTAGAGAAATTAAAGATGAGTGAGTCTAATGGAAATAGGAATTGCAATATGAAGTGGGGGAAAATCAGCCTTATGGTATGCATTTTTTGCTCTGCTTGGCTGAGCATGTATTAACCAAAAATGTTATGTATTATCAAAACAACTGCTATTTACAGATCAAAGGGATTGCAATGGGGGCATCATTTGCCCGATCTCTTTATGGCCTACATTGGAGAACAGATCATTTATGATAGGACCCATAATATTTACATAGATGAGATCGACATATGGAGGAGATATTTGGATGATTGCTGGTTGGTATGGAGGTCTGATATTGTATATCTGAAGGAGTTTGTTGCTTACTTGAATGAGAATAAATGGGGGATCCAGTTTACGATCATGTTCGATACTCACCTTTTTGGATGTATTAGTAATTAGGAATGTTGACCATACACTGACATCTGAGGTCCATCGGAGATACCCCCAGTATAACTTCTTGCTCCATGCCACCAGCTTTCATCCTCCTCATATATGCAAAAACATTCCAAATTCGCAATTTTTATGCCTGAAGCGGATATGCTCGGATGCTGATACTTACCATGCATATGAGTCAGATTTGGTTATGAGATTTAAGGATAGGGGCTACAAAAAAAGGGGACATTTATCAAGGCAAACGTTGGACGGCCAACCAGAATAGGGAAAGTCTACTTCAATATAGGGATAAAACCCCAAATAATAACTCTAAAATTAGATTAGTCATCACTTATGGCAGGAATATAGATGTCCTTAATAACAGTGTCTGCAAGCATTGGAATATCCTACTGGCTGATACCAAGCTCAGTGGGTTTTTGGATGATACATGCCATTTTTCTTTTAGAAGGGGCAAGAACATTGGTTTATTCATGAATCATTATAAACAGGTGAACAAAACTGATAGGTTCATAGGTAGGTACTAGGCTATCTGCCCAAAGGCATTTATAAGCCTAGCTGGAATGTGTTGGCTTTCGCCACCCCCTTGGATTAGTTCCCTGTGCCTCTGTCCAGCAGACCCACTGAAGTGATCCCCGGGGTAAACTTTCTGTTTTCTGTCCACTCATCAAGGTTTCTCTTGAAGAGGGTTAGCGAGGAGCTCTGCCGAATATAGATTTGAATCTTGTTCCAGAGCATGCAAAGTCTCTGGGACAGGAATCTATCCCTCCAGCACGTGCCATTTATTGTTGTGGTGAGGTTTAGATCCTTGGAGCATGGGGCTCGAGGGGATATGGTTTTCTTTAGGTAGAGCATGTCCATCAGTTCTGGGTTGGACATGGCCTTGTAGGCAGTATGCAATCGAGTACAGCTGGAGTTTCTTCAGTCGAACTGCATAGGGCATCTGCTTGAGGCCAGTGATCCTCTTGGTGAGGTACTTCTGTGGTTTTTCCAGTTGTTGCAGGTGTCTTGTAAGGTACATCCCAAATGGGGCATTGTACTCCATATGATGAGTCTGATGAGTGATGCATAGAGGGGCCCAATGACCTCTTTTGATCTGCATGCAAACCCTTTTGTGATTAGGTGGGCCACATAGAAGGGTTTTCTAACCACTTTGGCAAGGTGATTATCAAAGGAGAGGTAACTATCTACTTGGGTCCCCAGATCCCTTATTACGTCTTCCGTATTTAGTGGGCTACCACCTATGTGGTAGTTTGTGGGTACTTTTTTTCCAAAAGGGATGACTATGCACTTTTTGGCATTTAGCTTGAGGCCATGGTTTTGACACCAGGTATCTGTCGCAGTGAGACCCTTTTGGAGGATGTCTGTCAGCCGGAGAGTCAATTATAGCCCCTAGTTTGCAGTCGTCTGCGAACTTGGTCAGCCATAGTCCTCCTGTGCTTGCCTGTACCTCTGAGAAGTATATGCCGAACAGGAGGGTGAACTATTCTGTTACTTTAAAATCTGAGGTTAATACAGGAGTAGAAATGACACAAGACACCAAGGCTCAAACTTAACAATTTATTAAGCAAAACTTTTCTAAATAAACAGTAAAGCTAATACTAAATAAACAGAAAGACTAATAGATCATGTACTTACAAGCATATGCATAAACAAAATCATCTTTGCCACTGATAGGGAAACTTCAAATCCTATCCAGTGCAGCTATCTGTTCAGTCAAGGCAAGGCCGACACTGGTGAAATGTCTCTAAGCTCAGTTCAGGCTGGTGCTGTGATCAAATCCGGATGCTGATGATGATTTTCATCTTAGCCTTTGAGCTTTTATAGTCTTCATGAGTTGATGGAATATTGTAGAAAGATATGACATTACAGGCTCATCATGAGTTGATGGAATATTTTAGAAAATTACAGATCATTTCCTAAATTGTAAACAAGTCTCGTAATGTCTGGTCTTGTGCCCTACTTCCCTTTTTCAAAGAACAGTTAGCTCACAACCTTGTGATATAGTTCCTCTTTGAAATCCCCACATTCTTGTAAACATCTTTTAAGCTGATAAACAACTTATAGGTTAACAAAAGTTCAGTAATACCAGTAATCAGCGAGCAAGGCCTGCTCTTAAGCATATTGTATTGTTACAATATTAGCAGCATATAGTGAGGTAGTGGCATATCAAGAGCTAGCAATAATCAATCTAACAATAATCAAACATACACAGGGATATGTGGCTCGAGGCATAGCAAAAACTGGTAGACTGTGTGGATCCATCACAGAGGGGTCCTAGGACTGAGGCCTGGGGAACACCACTTAGAGTCAGACCTAGCTCCCGCAACTCTTACCATGTGGGTTCTGTCTATGAGCCAGTTGGCAACCCATCTTGTGACATAGGGGTTTATGTTCAGGCTGGTGAACTTGTCTATAATACCTGAGTGGGGAATGGTGTGGAAGGCCTTTGCAAGGTCTAGAGACAGGCTGTGTGGACCACCTTTCCCTAGTCTATACCCTTGGTAACTGTCTCAAAGACGTCCACCAGGTTTAGGAGGCATGATCTGCCCTTAACAAAGCCAAACTGGGTAGGGTCCAGTGTTTGGAGGTTTCCAATGTCTCTGTTAATGCGATCCATGATGATGTGCTCCATAGCTTTGCAGACCAAGCTAGTCAGGCTTATAGGGTGATAGTTCCTGGGGTCCGTTATGGCTCCACCTTTGTGGAGTGGAATAACTGTTACTGTGTGCCACTCTGTGGGCATGTAGCCTGTGGAGAGGCTGAGTTTTAACAGTGTGTTTAGGTGAGGGTTTAGTTCATCTTTGAGCTCATGTATGACACAGTCTCGGACACCGTACGGTCCCATTGATGCTGTGTTTTTGGCTTTGGAGAGGGCTTTTTTAACCTGAGTATCTGTGATTTCAGGGGCACTATATTCTTCTGGTATAGTTATGGGCCCTTTTTGGGGTGATAAGGGGGTGAAGATTGCACTGAACCTGTCTGCCAGGATGTAGGCTATATCAGTCAGTTCAGTGCATTTTGTGCCATTCTGCACCAACTCCGAGCAGATCTGAGAATTGCCACTTAAATTCTTGACATAGCTATAGAATGCCTTGTGGTTATCTTTGGAGTCCATGGCAATTTTTCTTTCGAAGCTAGTCTTGGATGATTTTATGAGGGAATGTAGTTTCTTGCTAATATTGATCAGGGATGTCTTCCCTTCTTAGGATTTCACTCTTTTCTGTAATAGTTTTCTCCTCCTATTGTATAGCTTGTTTATGACAGGGTCCACCAGACTGGTTTCCTTTTCTTGGAGGAGTGAGTCTTGGTTTTGTTTAGGATAGCATGATCTATGCATTCTTGTAGGTGCCTGTAGAGTGCATTAGTAAAGGATTTTGCAGCTTGGACAGCATTATCCTTTAGCATGGGGGCTTTGAAACTTCCCATCTCGGTCTTAAGTAACATGAAGTTTGCTTTTGAAAGTTTTTTCACAGTGGTTTCTTTGACAGTGGGTGGTGGTGGAATGTGGATATCCAGAGTGATTAGTTTATGGCCAGATCTAACCAGCGATCTAACCAGCGAGGGGTTGACCTCCGATGTGGAACACCAGTCGCCCATGTTGGTGATGACCAGGTCCAATATGTTGTCACCTCTGATGGGGGTGTTGACCAGTTGATCCAGGGCATTTTAGTTTATAAATTCTAGGAAATGTTGGGCAAGGGAGTTTGTACTTGAGTAGTTCTCCCAGTTAATGTTTGGGTAATTGAAATCACCCAATATCAGGGTGTTTGGTAGGACCTTTATGTTTTGCAGTGTTTCCAGGAATGCGGAGTGGGGGTCCTGGGACATGGTGGGTGATCTGTAGCAAGCTATAATTTAAATAGCAGTTTTTCCCATTGTTAGTTGCACATGGGTGATCTCTGAAGCATCGTGCTGTGCCACTAACTTGGAGGTGTGGGTATCCTTGATGAATATGGATACTCTCCCACCTTTTATACTTCGGTCCGGGTTTTGTGGCCAAAATGTATGTTATGAGTTGTAGCCTGGTAGTGCTGGGGTGTTCTCTGGAGCCTTAAATCAGGTTTCTGTTACTGCACATATATCAATTTTCTCCATACTGAGGAGTGCCTCCAGTGTGTGCATTTTGAGGTTTAGACTTCTGGCATTGAGTAGCATTACCCTCAGTTTTTTGTTACTTGTGCTATTTACGGTGGTGGGTTTGTCTCTTGAGCCTTGTCTAAAAAGGCACTATGGGGGTGGCAAGAGCCAGCTTAACTCAAATAACATTAGAAGGTGGGCCCTTGAAGGGCTGCTTTCCATGCGGACACTGTACCCACTGCAGACGTATGCTGAAGACTAAACAATTTACTAGTAAAAACACTGGGCAAGTATTCAATATATCTTTCTTTGCCAATTGTCAGTCGGAATGGGTTATTTGCATGGCTACCTGTAGTTCAGCTTTTTATGTGGGACAGACATCTAGAAATGTCAAATTTAGGATATCAGAAAATCCCATCAGGTTAAAAAAAACAACAAATGTTTTATATAAACATACAGAGAAACACCCAACAGCCATGCTTAGATTTACAGTCATTGATAGAGTACAGGGCAACAGAAACAACAAATCAGGTTAGCATCAGCTATTAAATAATATGGAGAAAAAAATGGATAATAAAATTAGGTGCTTTGTTCTCTCCAGGATTGAATGAATACTTCTCATGTGATTAATTAATTGACTCAATTTACTCAAAGTAACCTCTGGTGGGGCTATACTATAAATAGGAGCATGTCTGCTTTTAGGATTTAATGCACTGAAGAAGGCTGGATTATACAGCCAAAACCAGTCTGCTTACTCTATGTTGTCCTTTACATGAATAAGACTATATTAGTCACTGTTTGCAGGCTCCATTAATTCTTTTTGCCTTATATTTAGAGAAAAAGTCAGGTAAGAGAATTAGACAGCAGTAAGGAAGTAAGTGAAGAAAAAGGAGTAAGGAGGTATAAGGAATTAAAAAGGTATTTCCTCACATTTAGCAATATAGTTCATCCTGGTTTTGAGCAAGAACAGAGCTAGAGCAGCAGATAGATGCTGGATAATTTTATAGATGGTAGGAAACTATGTATATATTAGTTGATGATGCAAGTTATATCCAGTTTAGGCTTTTCAGTGCTATACAGTGGTGGGTCTGAAAGAAATATGTGCAGCCATTTTTTTAACTTTGTTATAGCATTGGTCAAGTTTTAATTTTCATGAAGCCTGGAGGTTAGCAAGGCTGGGAGCACCATAAATAAGAGCAGTGGCAAGTGTATGTTTAGTTGCATCAGTGAGAAAATATTTGGCTCTGTAAAGCATCCTTCGTGTTTGGGTTTTTCTTACACAATTTTGTATATGCAAGTTGAACGTAAGATTATCATCCACTATTACCCCTTGTAATTGCTTATCACAAGTAACTTCACTGGTTGTATTATCGAGAGAGGACTTAAATTTTGTTTTTTCATGAGAGAGAGATTTGGGGGGGGGGGAGTAGGAGTTTGGTCTTTGAGTTGAGCATGAGTTTTGAGTTACAAAGCCATGTTTCAGTGGCTATTAAAGTTTCCCTGAGTAAATTTTTGGAGGTGTACCATGTTGTTAAATGTGCAAATGAGAGTGGAGTCATCTGCGTATTGTGTTAGGGTGGTCTGTTGCATGGATATAGAGAAGGTGTTGCTGAAAATGTTAAATGGAAAGGGACCAAGGACAAAGCCTTGTGGTACACTGGTGGTGACTAGGAGGAAAGTGAGAGTGTGGAGTGCCATTTTACTGACTGATACCTATTGGATAGCTAGATTTTGAAACACAAGAGGGTGGGGTGAGTGAGACGTAGTAAGCACATCAGAAGTAGAAGTTTTCTGTGACAAACTGTGTTGAAGGCTTTAGACAAGTCTAGAAATAAGTAAGAGACTACTTTGCCTTTATTTCTAGCTTTATTAACGGTATCTGTATAGGTTAGAAGGGCAGTGATAGTACTATGGGAAGGACAGAAACCATGCTGTGTAGGGGGCTAGGAGTTTGTCCTGCAGGAGATAGTCTAGCAGTTGTTTTTGAATAAATTTTTCAAGTATTTTCGTGAGGGGAGACAAGATAACTATAGGTGAAAAGTTATTAATGTTTACTGAATTTTGTGCTTTGTGCAGAGGGTTAATGTATGACATTTTCCAGAGAGAGAGTGAACAGGGGATTCCTAGACTGACCTATTTTTAAGGATTGAGACAGGATAGGCAATGCTATTGTCTGCTATTTTTAGGTACTCACTTGGAAGGCATCAGCTGAAGAAGAACATGGTTTAAGTTTAAGAGTAGTTTTATGTAGGATGTGGGCACAGGTCTGAAGGTGTAAGTTAATGTGGCGATATGTGGCTGCTGAACAGGGTTGGGATTAGGTGTTGTGGAATTCTTTGCTAGAGGTGTTATTGGAAGAGGGGTTTGGTTGGAATTTTTGGCCAGGATATAAGATTTCTTATTGGATGTCCAAAATGTTCAGAGTTATGTTTTGTCTTATACTGACAGCTATTGCAGTGCTGCTGTCTTCTTCATTTATTTTCTTTTAGCACAAATATGCACCATTCTGATAGTGAGGGCGTTTATATTTTTAGCCATTCTTCCCGTGCATTTTCTCTATCCTACATTAGCATTCTACTCTTTTATTGATAGCCAAATCACATTATTTTTTCAGTTTTGTAGGAGGTACAAGGCTATTTAGGATGTTTACAGAAGTTGTACTGAATCCAATATAAAGCTCCAGTTCATAGATGATAATGTAGTGATCAACATGTCTGGGTTAAACTTGGAAAGGTTGCTCACTGTTTTATAAATATGCTGTTTAACTGGATGTGTGAGATGTCTGGTTGTATAGACTGGGAAATTATTACAAAGAGTCTGACATTGTACCTGTGTTGGAGCATTTGGTAGGGTCTGATACTAGGATCCAGTCTAATAGAGAATTTCATGTATTGTTATAATGTGTTAGGCTATTAATTAGTCTTGGAAGACAATGCAATTCCATGCTAGATGCAGGGAAGTTGGAGTTTATGTTCAGCCAGTTCACATTGACATCATCTAGTAATATTTTTTCTTGTGGAAATGGTATGGGTATCCAATGCATGATATCTTCCAGTATAGCTGCAGTCACCAGGAGGGAAATGAAGAACAGTGATACATAATTGTTTATATTTGTTTATTTTGAGGTCAGCAAGAAGAAGCTCCACTGAACTGAATTTTGGTGTTGGCTTGCTATAAGTGGAAATGTGGTTGATAATGGGAGGTATTAAATCAATACCACCAGCTGTCCTCATTATATGGTCATTATGGATGGTATAGGCAGGAGGCATAATTTCAGAGCTGTTTATCCTGGGTTTAAGCAAAGTTTCAGTTACAGCGAGAACATCAGGCTTATGCTAGGTAATCCAGGTATGTAGTTTAGCAGTTTTATTTCTTATACTTCTAACATTTATTGCAGCAAAAATTAGATCATCATGGTTAGGGATTGGCTGTTGGGTTACATTAGTGGGTGGAAGAGGATTATCTTTGTGTTCAATGTGATAGGTGGGGCCAGGATTAGGATGTATATCTCCTCTTAGAATTATTTTAGCATATTGGGAAATTATATATACTTGCTTATTGGAGAGGATTCTTGCTCTTAATTTGTTTTGGTTTGAGTGGAAATGCAGTTACTTTATATTTGGAATACAGGTGTTGGGCAATATTAAACAAATTTGGTGTGATCAGTGTAGAGTACAGATAGATGGTTAGGACAGAGTTGGAGAGATGTTGAGAGATAGTAAATTGAGTCATGGAAGGATGGAAGATGGCACAGTAGGAGAAGAATAGAGAATAAGCTGAAGACTAGCATAATTAAGTACAGGAATCTGGATTTTATAGATGTCAGGTAATGAGGAAGTAGCAATGGAGAAGAAACAAGTTGTTGAAGAACAATATGAAATTCAGTGATGGGGATTCTGGAAGTTGGAAGAGGATAGGCAAAGAGAAGAATTTTCTATAAAACAGAAGTAGGCTGTCCTGTTATCTTCTCTGGAATGCAAGGAACAGAAGGGTATGAAGTCAAAATGAAAAGAAATGAGGGTTTATTTGGGAATAGAAAATGATACAATGTGTAATAGACAAGTACTATTAGGGAGGGTTATGATTATGAATGGATATAGAGCAAAGCAGTATTGGAGGGAGAAAGATAGTTGGGAATGTGACTAAAATGAAACAGAGATAGCAGAGTAAGAAACAAAAAATATAAGTGCATGCATAAAAGTAGTAAGTTCATTTGGGAAGGTTTTATAATAAGTCACAAGTGAAATATTTATGTAGGAGGTATATTATTAGAGTAAGGGTGGGTTGGAACTGGGGATAGGGGAGCAAAGCAGAGTGTAGCAGGTTTCCCAACCTCAGGTCAGTTAATAACAGAGAGCAATCAGTTTATATCCAGAACAAAGCAATTAACATAGAAATGCAAGTAAAACAGGTTGTCTGTCATTTCCTCAGAATAAATAATTAGCATATGCATTATAATCTACTGGTCAAGCAAAAGTGGAATGTGGACAACTTAGTAAGAGGTTGTTAGAGTGCACAGACTATTTCATAGAGACTCCAATCACAGCATAGTCATTTATTTAACTGATTAAAGTTAATATGTAGCAAGGTTTTGCATGATAAATATGCTTACATTTAAACAATGACAAAATTCTCAGTAAACTTGTAGGGCGTTGTGACACAGCTCTTGCAGTATGAAGGTCAGATGTAGTGACCACAGCCTCTACTCTGTGAAAGAAGAGAGTGACGGAGTGTAAGAGGTGCCACTATACACAAAATAAAATTAATAGACCTGATATCAATTATGGCAATTTAAAATGTAAATGACAACAGTACAACTGTCTTTTAATTTGCAAACATTGTTGCTAAAGTACCGGCTTGCCTCAAAGAGGAAGGCTTGCTATCTTTTACAACTCATTTTCAGTCCAGCTCTATTGCAGTAGTAACACATTTAACTATGTTAATCAAGTGGATTGTTCCAGTGACCCTTTTCATCCATGCCCCTAGCCACAATCAAAAGCAACAAATATCATACAATGACACAAACAATCTGTGTAGATAAATCAGAGGTGACTGCAGCTGCAAATCTATTTTCATGAATTTTCCATTCAGAGAATTAGAAGCCTTATGACAGCTATGAAAAAAGGATGGCAGTGGCAATCCAATTTCTATCATGGTATTTAATGTTGCACATGCTTACTCTCATGAGTCATGGCAGACTCCTGGGATGACCCTGTGACACAGATGTTTTAATTTGGATGCGATTTCTCACTATTTATTCACAGAACAAGTTGTTACATATTTAAAATACGGTGTCCCTTAGAGCATTGTTTCTGAAGTCTTTTTTTTTTTTGAATGGAAACACTAAAAAAGTTCCTGTAAAGTGAGTTCTTTTGCAATGATACAGCATGGTTTTAGTTCCATGGACTTCCATTTTCTTTTGGTTACAGTGTGGAGCTACCTCTGTTATTTTCTTTGGCACAGTTATTTATCACAGATGTGTGGTAAACTAGCAAGACCATTTTGCTTGTTTGCTACTTACCAGTTATGCCACACATGAGATTTTCAGCAAAAGTACAGTAATGTACTTCTTGATATGCCTGATTTAGGCTGTGACTTTTGTATATCAAAGTGGTAATGGTTTTAACTGAAATATGATTCAATTACTTTTGTTTGAGACAGATCACAGAATGATAATTTATACAAATTCCCCTTATCAGCACAAACTCTTGCTGTTCCAAGGATCTTGATTTTAATCCTTATATGTTCAGAGGGCTCTCTTCAGCCACCATACTATTTCTAAACTGAGATCTTTACAACCCACAACCTTTCACAGGTTTTCAATGTTCTTTTATTATACTTTGCATTGCACTACAATTTGATTTTTTCCTTCTACATTTAGACTATTCATATGAATTGCGTAAATGCATTTTTGTCATTTCCACACACTGTGCATCAGTCCTATACATATGGCAGATTTATAGCCATTTTTATTTTACTACAGTCATATTTATTACTTGTTCTAGTATTAACCTTGTGTCATGGCATTGCTTATCTTAAGTTAGGTGCAGTGTCTGTTACACTGTGTACAAAAATGATACAACAAATCGGTATCTGTCCATCCATTTATTAAAATGGATGCCATACAGAGTGTTGTGGTGCTATTAAATGGAGCATGATAATTTAAACTTCTTTTCCTCAATAACAATGACCAACTCAGTGGGGAATCATGGGTATTTCCTGGATATATATGAGAGAGGCAATCTGTCCAGCTTGCCTTATAGCTCTGTCCTAAACTATACTGTACTGTATCTGGTACAATTCCTGCAGGAGACAGATGAGGTACAATCTCACCAGATGCACTGTGTACCTCATCTGGCTCCTCTTGCAATCTGCAGCAACACTGGTTCTACTCAGAGGTCATGTGGGATTCCAGAGATCCTGACTGCATAATGGAACACTGAACACTGCAATACCTCAAGGATCAGTCTTGGGACCAACTCCTTTTCTCACTATTTCTTAATATCACTCAGTTTTCAAAACCTGAAAAATCATCATTATATACTCTGATAATATACTGTTTCTAGACAAGATGCACCACTGGCTAAGTCTTTTGCCCAGCATGAATGTACTTGACATAATATGAAACAGCAGTTGTTCCCCACATACAAGGACCAAATTACATGTAACAAAAGCCCCATAACCACATTCTGGTTTTAGCACACCCAAGACGTACCAGGATACAAAATTATAGCAGTTCTCAATGTCTAGAAGCACATGTAGACATCACTAGCAAGGTCCATGACTCCTTCAATATTCAGGTAAGGACATACCTGACCCATTCTAAGAAGAGATGGAACCTGCACTGCTTCTCATAAAGCAGGAGGAGTGTAGCATTCCCAGCATCCTGTTAGTAAAGAATGAGTAGTGTGATCCTTCTAAAGCTAAACATGCTCTTCCCTTTTTTGAAAATGGGTACAGACACTGCTGTTTGCTATTCCAGAAGTGCTCTCTGCATAAAAATGAAAAGGCACATTAGCCACGACATGCCATCAATATCCAGTAAACTCACCACTTTCAAACTGGACCTCAGACAGTGTTTAATCACTTAATTTTGCCTTATACAATGAGATGGACCTTTTATCATGTTTCTGGTACTGTCTTCCCATATGATGACATGTTCACCGAGTTGAAAAGTTCGTCAAAGTATTCACCTCACAAGCCAGCAATGTCCTCATGAGAGATCAACATTTCTCTAATCTTGCAGAGAAAAGCCTGAGTAATGTCACACCTGCCCATCCCTGAAAGGTCTTCTCTGAAGCCATATGAAAACCAGAACAAGAAAAAAAAATCTTCATGATCTTGCTAAACTCCTGTAATACCCAGGCCTACATTTTTGAACTGCTTTAGCATTTGCCTTTCTGGGAAGGTAGTGACTGTTAATTTCACTCAACCCAGGATTGCATAGAAACCCTATTCCCTTAACTCGACTCTGTCCGTCACTGCTTGTGACCATTTCCCTATTACTTGACTTCACCAGCAATTCCCCTGACTACTGCCCTGACCAGCACTAGCCAATATCTGACCACAGCGCCTTGATGCAACTTCGGCTACAGATATCTTGAACATCATCATAAAGCCTCCATACATCTGACCTCTAGCATAATGGGGACCTTACCAGGTAACAGTTTAACTCTCACCATACTGCACTATCTGTCAAGTAATCCCAAGATAGCTTCATTACAGGTGGGAGTATCTTTGGTACATTCACCTGTCACACTGTACATCTAAGCCATGACACTGTCAAATGTTCAGTTGGCAATTCACTGCCTATGTTCCTTTCAGTGGCCAGAATATGTGGCTTCACATTTGAAAACAAAACTACAAAGCTGAAAACAGACCTCTGGTTCAAAGTACACTGGTACCAGATTCATTGTGAGCATTATTCTAGTCAAACAATGTTTGTTCCAAGCATTCCATGAGCAGAAGTTCAATAATAATCCACCATGTGTGTCTCAGTCAGACAATCCATGTATCCCATTCATGCCTACCAGTTGTCTTTATTCCACACATGAATAATAAAACCTCTAGATATGTCTACCAAGTTGGATGTGATACCCTGTCAAGTACAGCTTCCATCACAAAGAATGTTAAATTAGAAAAACTATTGGATGCATATACAAAAATACTTATTTTATTTTATGCAAGTCATAATCACATAGAGGTGAG
>NC_056748.1:595080720-595090720 GCF_019279795.1 Protopterus annectens
CAAAAGGACTTCAATTCCCTTCACAAAACTGATGCAAGAAAAATAATCTGTTGCTACACCATTTCCACCATTACCCCTACTTTACTACATAGCAGTAATCCATGTGTGTGTGCGTAGGTTGATAGATTCTTATGGTAATAAAATTTAGAAGGAATAAAATCTTTTAAATGTTAGGAGAGTGCCATTATAGACTTCCTTTTCACTCAACCCCCACAAGGTACTCAACACTTAAACTGTGTTCTATTGGCTGGCATGCAGTACCTCTTTCAGTAGAACTACACAAGTAGCCTTTTGACAACGCAGGGTAGCAGAACAGCAGAGTAACTTCTGGCAGCATGACTGATGAATCAGAGAGATCAATTTAAAATGAGGTTGGTGATTACAAACTGGCAATGACTTTGAAGTAGCAGCAGCCATCAGTTTCCATTTAAATTAAAATTTGAAATATTGTTCCAGTTATTCACCATGCTTTGTCTGTGTCATTTCTGATCTTCTGCTTATGTTGTCATACTGTGATATCCTATGAAGTCCAAAACATGAAACACTGCCCCTTTTTAATGCATTTTATTCAAAATTTCAAATAGACTTGATATACGACCAAGGCCCATCACAGGCTTAGTTTAGATAAGATGGTGTGACCATCTTCAGGTCCTGTTCCATCCATTTCCTTCAGTATGATACAGTAATTTTCTTGACATTTGAGCTACATTATTATTATTCAAATTTAAGCCGAGATGTTTTAGACTGTGCCTATATAATTCTGCAAAATCCATTTTTGATGTTTATAAACTGTCTTGTATAATAGACTTGTAACATAAGAAAATCTTTTCTGTGAATTCCTGAGATATTACATAAGGAAACATTGAAATGGTTCTTCTCTCCTCTCCATGGTTTTACTTAAATCCACGTTAAAAAACATAAATAAAAAATCCACAAAACAAATGACTGAATAAACGAGAATACCAAAATACACTAAGCCCACAAAACCTCAGAAATGAATCATGTGGGAGTTGAACTCAATAAGATGAACAACATAAAATATACAATTTTTAACTTGGGCAATTCTCCCAGTTGTTACAGTATGTGGGCTTTGCCATCACAACCCGCTATTTTATTTTTGGGGAAAAAAATTTGTCAGAAAGAAAAAAGAATGTGTGCAATACTTATTACTTCTGGAAAAGAAAAGAAAGTAAAGCAGTACTGTTCCCCAAACTATGCAAGAAGGCTTTCAAAATAAATTAGCATGGGGACAAGAAGTTACAATGTCATTTACCACCTGCAACATACATGAAATGAATGTGCTTGCAAACATCAGTTATCTACTCTGACAGTAACACAGACTGAGTATTGTATTCTGAGCAACACTGTTTATAAATGGTAAGCATTTACTTAGTAGTACAATATGACCTATTGTGTAATGTTTTATACACATGCTAGTATAATGGACTCAAAATAGATTGCAGCCTCTTTCCTGCTTGTTAAAAGTTTACAGATTTAAAAATATTGGCAGATAAATCTCCTGATGATCAACTTAGAGTTTCAGGATCATAAAAGTGAGATGCATTTTCTTTGTCAGCTTTATCATTTCACTCTGCACTTCGATGTTTCACTGAGTATATGCCATCCTTCTGACATCACACAAGGCACATGTTTTCCTTACATTCTCATTCAGTACACTGAATACTTCAAGTAAGGATGTATGACAAATTCCATGTGATGTTCAAGATATTTAAGTTTCAGCTTACTTATCTTTTCATTAGTGTGGTCATTATTAGAAGTAACCCAGTAGGAATCTATATGGACATCTTTTGGTAAAATATTTAATATTGTCATCTGCATGAACTGTTAACCCTTTTGCCCTTTCTATTTGGCCAGCGATTTGTGGGTGTTACCTTTGGATCCACTCTAATTATGCCTTATCTGTTACTAATTTTTAATATGATACATTGAGAGATGCCTTGCTAATGCTTGAGTAGGAAAAAATCTAGAAATCTAGTTAATTTCCAGGAAATGTGACTGTTCAAAATAAAATTTATGCTGATATCCAGCACTTTTTCTCACCAACTATAATAAATATCAGCCAAATGCAGCTCATATCTTCTTCTAGACCTGCTCTGTCCTTCTGACTGGGTTTCCTTACTATAAATAAGGACAAATTATGGTACTGTATTGAACACGTGTGTGTGTGTGTGTGTGTGTGTGTGTGTGTGTGTGTGTGTGTGTGTGTGTGTGTGTGTGTGCATCAGTATCTAGATAGATATAGAAAAATATATCATTTAGTCACCAAAACTCAACTCATTAAGATTTACAGCTGAATTCTTAATGACATCAACAGGCATTCATGTAAAACACATGAATAGCAGGAAATATAAAAATAGAGTGTCTGCATATTTAATTACAAAAGCTTACTACAGCTACCTGTAACAGCTGCCAACATGTGACATGAAAATGTAAAAAAAATGTCGTCTGAATTACCTGTACTGTCCTTCTTATATGGTCTAGACCTACTAAGCAGATAATTTTGAGAACCAGAAATTGAAATCCCCTGAATTTTTAGGTAAATCACTAACAAAATTAGAAACAACTTTGCTAAATTCCTTGATGCTCAGAGGAATTGTACTAATTTTAACACCATTTCTTAAGACACAGGCAAACATACATTTATGTAAAACAAAACAAACCATGTTAACATGTTCACAGTTACACACATTATACATCACATATATGCTTTTATACAATTAACATCGATCCAGCATTACATAAACTGATTCATTTCTGCCTTTCCCTCTGTACTTATTTGCTCCCAGTACCTTGGTTCCTTTGCCAGTTTTCTACAGTAAAATTCCAGCCACCTCTTGCTTATTTCTCTGTACCGCTAACTGCAGCCATCCTTATTGGCAGAATCTCCTTTCTTCATTCTCGTATTGGTTTGGCTCTTACAATACTTTCTGCTACTTTATGGTTATATTCTTTACGAATGGTGTTATTCTCCCTAGTGATCTGCAATTGAACCTGTATTATTGAGAGCAAAATTCTAATGGTATTCTAATGGACTCAAAGGACAACTCAGAAAAGAAGGAGTTGAGGCCAAGAGCTCCATGGCATCCCGCATTGCAACACCCTCTCACTTTTCTCTTTTCCAGGATCACCAATCCCACATTCTGTAATGTGGCTTACCATTCTCCAGGCTCTGTCTCCTAGATTATTTTTTAACCATGTAATGTCTTATCTTACTGCTTACCTCCCCAAAGCTGTCCGATTTAGTATAATATTCAAACATCCCGAAGCAGTTTGATTTGTAGTTTCCTCGTATAACATAGCAAAGCTGCAGTGTGTGATGACTTGTACTGCTAACTAAAAAAAAGACATAGCAAAGCTACAGTCTTCATTGTGCAATACTTTAAACCTCATTGTAGTGGTGGTCCATGGGATATATACAAATGTATCCTTAGGGACAGTCTAGTGCTTTACCTACTTGGCTTCTGAATGCCCACAGCTTTTTAAGTCTTTAAAGGAACATTCAGGCCAGTTAAGCAAATCCCATTAGGTATATGTATGCAATGGCTTGCCCTTTTTTTCTGAGATTGTCACTACATGTGTGGATTGTTTGGTAATGTCTTAAAATCACAAGGCTTAAAAAAAAGCCTAATGCTCATAACATTAGGTTGACCACAAAATATCCCAATTAACAGCCTAACAGCCTAGCCAGAGATAAAAGGTCACACAGACAAATCATTTAGTAAAAAGTACAAGACCACGCAAAGCCAGACTCTTCATTATATACCTTAGACTTCCTGTAGTGGTGGGTCGTAGGATACATGCAAATGACATCTTAAGGAAATACCAGTATTCCATCTTTATGGCATACACATAGGCAGGACACAACTGGCCAAGCCAAGAACCAAAACATTAGTATGTTGAAGTTTGGTCCAAAGAAAACCTCCAACACTCAAGGCAGTCTGCTTGATTCTGTTGTCCTTTGCCTCTCACCTTTCAAGGTGCACTTCCACTTCTCACCCAACTTGTGACAATGCCTGCTAGAATGATATCCAGCCACTCATTAAATTAAAATTTTCTTGTTTTTACCCATCAGTGCAATCCCATAGTCAAGCATAGGTGGTAATATGGGCAGTAGTGGCCATAAGAAATAGGAGCAAGAACCAAACGGCTAGGGATGTGATCGGGAACAAATACATTTGATGCAGCAGTTAATGTGCAGAAATACCTTAAGTATGGTTTTAGAAAATTTGACCAACTTGATAGAAATGGGGCCATGGAGGTTCAGTTCAGAAAAATTCAGAGTACTTGAACTGTCCCAACTACAAGAGGTCAACCAGATTAGCACTGAGGGGAAGCAACATCAGCAGTTCAGGTGTGTATCAAAATATACTCCAGGCTCTGTCTTGATCAGGCGACAGTAGTGACTCTGTGCAGTTCTGGAGACCTTACAAGGACAAGAACAACAGACTGTTGTATAGTATCCTGATGAAAGGCACACAATCATTACACTGGATGGTGGAGAAAGGATATCACTACAGAATAAGGAACTAGATTTGAATCCAAAAATGATATAATTGCAATACTGATACATGAGATCAGGAAATATAAACCAATGTCAATAGGATGAGGGATAGACTGAACAGGCAGTAGACTGCAGGGATCTACTACCACCAAGATCTAAGAAAGTGGTACTTTATGCAAAGACTATGGACACACATTTGGCTATTCTGAGTGGAAAGACGAAAACAGATAAGTATTCAAAATAGCCTAGGAAAGGTGAAGATGAAAGGGGGGAAATGAGGAGGTAAAGTGAAATGGAATATTAAATAAACTTAAAGGGCAGACCCAAGAGGTGCACTCTCTCTGGCTGTCAAGGAAACATAATGATATACGTGCATGTGGCTACATTTCATAGATGAGGATGGATGCAGTCTTTAGTGAGTTTATGGGACAGGAATAAAATCTAGAAGGATAAAGTATGAGATTTCAGTGACAGCCAGGCAGCTTTAGACAGCAGAAATATTGCATCATTCCACTTAAGAAAGCAACAGGGAACACCCTTCATATGGTAGCAGATAGTCATTAATGAATATGTCTGAGAAATGCCTTTAACAGATAACAGAATGTCTATTTCCGTAAAGTAATCTTTTGCAAGACAGAGCAAAAGTACAATGGTTATTGCTTTACATTTAGGTGTGTACCCAAAAGGGAAAAAAATAACCCAATACAAAAGAAATATGTACAGCTGGACATGAAATAAAAAAAAAAAAACGCTATTGTGTGGTACCTCGGTGTATTTTTGGTTATATATAGTTCTGGTTTTGTGCATCTGGGTTTTACCTGAAGCTGTTTCTCTTTTTATACATGATTATTACATAACCTAGAAATCCTAAGGACTTCATCAAAGGGTAATGCCTTTAATGTGTATGTGTGTGTGTGTGTGTGGGGGGGGTGACAACTTTGTCCATGTACAAACTGTGTTCCTGCTTCAAATTTCCTATTGACTGATGTATATACATTTTCTCCTTCTACAATACTCAATGTAGCATCCAGGAAGGGTATTCGGGTCCCTATTTTAAGGTCATGAAATTCTAAATGGAATCTATTACTATGTAACTCAGAAACAAAATTTACAACTAAATCTTGACCCCCTTGTACCGAAAATATTAGGTCATCAATAAACCTATAGTACCTAATAACATACTTACGAAAAAAATAATATTCGTATATAGGCTCTTCACATCCAATGTAATCCATTACATTTGATTATTCCATTCAATACTCTATTTTGTCTAGAACGTCAAATATGTCATGAATATATGATAGTAAAGTCTTCACTATAGGTAACAAATAACTGTGTAGAAAGAGCCCTATCTTATTCAAAAAATATTCACAACCCAAGACTATAGGTCTCCCCGGAGGTTGTGAAGGACTCTGAAGTATTTTAGGAAGGCAATAAAATAGAGCCATCCTACAACCCTCAACACGAAACTTCTTATTAATATCCATTTCAGTAAAATATCCCAATCTGTATCCTTTAAGTAATTCAACATAGTTAAAGATAGCATTATTATAAACAGAAATATCAGTTATTTCATAAACACTGCTGTCACTCAAATGTTCAGTGCAATCCAGTACAGAAACTAAGAACTCACTAAGTAGAGAGTCATTCTGCAAGTACCAGTCACATTTGTAAGAGAAATCATATGAAAAATAGCAAATTAGGACCAAAAACATTTCATCATTATCACATCACAAAATGTGTCTTTTTACATAAAAGTTACTCTTTGCCATATTTTATGGCTATATGAAAGATAGGTAGCTTATATTAAAAAAAAAAAAAAAGGAGAGTCATGAATGACCCATTGTGACAATGTCCTATAATGCAGTAATGATCAAACAAAACCTATTATAAATGCTATCCATACCACTCAAATGTCCAGATTTGTGTGTCATATTTTTGATCCGTTCCTCATAAAATGTGTGGTTTTCTGGCAAGTCACTTAATAATGACATAATTTGAGCTTCAGATTTCATATCCTTCAAAACATGCATGCCAGCATAAATCTGGTTATTTTAGTATATTTTCATGTTTATAAAAGCAGTATTTAAAATCAGCCCCTAGTTTTGGGTCTTTGCTCCCCCGTTATTTTAGGCTTTGTCCAGATTTCTTGCACTAAGAGATAAGGTGCTATCAAGAACCACATTTCTTCTCAAAGACAGCTGCACCATCTGTGCATTGTAAATAGTTAAGTAATAGGACAGTTTTATGTAATATTATCTCTACTTGTCTTTGGAATAAGCTCAACTGCAGAACTATTTCACAGAAATGTTTCATAACTGTTTGTAGAAATTTGAGTGTTTTGTAATTTTGCTTGTTCATGGGGTTGTTGTTGATGGTTAGACCAGAGCAAAGCAAGATAAAAAGCTGTACAGGATTGCTAGCACAAACAATTCCACAACCAACTTAAAGCAGTATTAATTCAGTATATGTGAAATTGCTTATCTCAGTAAGAAACTGCCCCAAGATGAATGGAAACTCGTGCCACCAATAAAGGACTAAAGATAACCGCAAAGAACACTAACCAGGCAGAGTATATGTAAACAAACCTAGAACCCACACAGTAACAATAGACCATGATTCAACAACCTGCGTTATGAGGCTGGCAAACAGGTATCCAGGAACTTCAAGGCTTGTTGAATCAACTTTAATATGTGAAATTAAAACCAACAAACACTGCGAGTTAAGCACTTTCATTCCTTAAAACTATTTATGGGACTTCATCAGAACTGAAATTCATCACACATAACCTGCATTAAATCATGAGATAAAATAATCATGTAATTTAAGACTGACCAATACTATACTGATATGCAATTAAATAATTAATTAAGCAAATCAACTAATAAAAATTCATGCATCAAAATGCCTCAATTTTAAAACAGAATTTATGGACTCATCATTAAGTCCTGGGAAATTTGTAGCATTCAGCCGAAGTTGCCAACTCACATTTGTTCAGGTGATCATTAATAAAACCATGGACATGTTTTTTTCATTTGTTCTAAAACAATAAAACCAAACCTGTGTGTATGTGGCTTAGTGATAATGTAGACTGTTGAATAGAGCAATCACATGAATGATTTATTACTAGAAGACTCATATATTCAAGTGTCTATAAATGAAATCAACATTGCCTTCTCAAAAATTGATGTGATGTTAGAAGGTATGCTGTTACAGGGGCAACTTATGAAAAATTAGTTTGAGTATATGAAAAATGATAAACCTGTTATAGCTGGAATATTCAGAATTCGCAAAATTCATAAATGTTTACATGAGCCAGTATTTAGGTCAATAGTAAATGCCACCAGGTCTAAAACATATTATATTGCAAAGTTTTTGGATCATGTTTTGAAAGGCAGTGTGAATAAGTCAAATGTGTACAGAGTCTCTAGGCATTTTTTGAGTCAGATAAATAATTTAGCTTTTAGCCATGATGTTATTTTCATTACTATTGATGCCAAAAATCTTTATTCATTACAACCCGTGAAATTGGTTTGTCCTGGTTTGAGGGACAGATATTTGAACAAGCAAATGCTGCTACAATACTCATGGAATTAGTGTTAAAGAATAATGTCATACATTTCAAAGTGTAATACTTCAAACAAGTTAAGGGGGTAGCAAAGGGAGCAGTGTGTGCCCCAATGTTTGTCAATTTTACCATGGCGTACTCTGAATAGTTATATACTTTTAACAGCGAGTTCAAGGTGTATTTAGCGGGTCTATATTATAATTACGAAGTTTTACAACTTCAAACACCATATGAGCGAAGTTGTAAAACATCAAAACCAAAATAAAAAAAATGTAAAAATTAAAGAAAACCTACCAGATTGCTCCCCAAACCTCATGCTACTTAAATATACCAACTCTGAGATTGCACTATATTGAATTAAAGGGAAGAATTCCCTACGGCAATCTCCATTCACACTTGCAAGTTTTTAAATATTCAACCATTTGGTGTCAGCCATATGGTGTTAGAATATTTAAAACTTCATTCTCATAATACAGACCCTATTTAGCTAGATGCAATTCCTGCCCTGTTTTTTATATTGGGAAGACGTTGAGAAGGTTAAAGGAGAAAATATATGAATATCTGTTAGACAGGAAGGAAAGAAAAGCTAATGCATTGTTTAGGCACATTAAACAATTTAATACACGTTTGGTCTAATGGTTATAGAACAAATGAAAAAAGATGCCTGTAGTTTTATTATTAATGAACACATGTGAGGAAGTGGCAACATAGAATGAATGCTACGAATTTCCCAGGACTTAATGATTGTGCCATAAATTGTTTTAAAATTAAGACATTTTGATGCATACATTTTTATTAGCTGGTAGCTTAATTATTTAATTGTATATCACTATAGTACTGGTCAGTCACTGATCATATGATTTTTTATTTTATGATTTAATGCAAGTTATGTGATGAATTTCAGTTCTGAAGTTCCATGAAAAATGTTTTAAGGAAAGAAAGTGCTTAACTCTGTGTTTGATTTGATTTGGCATATTAAAGTTGGTTTTAACAAGTCGAAGTGCCTGTGTATCTGTTAGCCAGCCTTGCAATGCAGGTTGCTGAATCGAAGTATGACACATAAAATGTGAAAAAGCTATCAAAATGTTATGATCTTAATAATACAGTAAAATTATTTATCAACACGATATTTACAAACACACTATGCACAAGCAAATATTTTCTGCATTTGCTCAAGAGTAGCTTGCTATAGAAGACAGTCTGCGTTTTCCAAGTGGCCAGAGTATTGAAAAGGACTTCCTATCTGTTATACCTGCCACTCAACTGTGGGATAGTATCAAGCGTCCACTGAACAGGTCCCTACCAGAGAGAGAGAGTGTATGTTTTATCGCTCTCTACATGACCTACTCCAGTAACTATGTAGACTGTGACCAGTAAATGCCAGAAATGACAGAATGTATAGTAAAAGAGAATTTCATAAGCTCACTGATGATGAGGATGAGGATGATGACCACGGTGGATTTTTAAGCATGATGCTTTCCAAATTAATCTGAAAAAATGAGTGGTACTAGTACTGAACCTTGCGGGACTCCACTAGTAACTTGCCTCTTTCTTGAGGTAGACCCCCCTTTCCTAACTTTGTATGTCCTGTTAGCCAGCCTGTATCCAGTGGGTGACACATGGGATTATACCTAATTTTGCGAGTTTGTCTACAATCCCAGAGTAGGATATTTTGTTAAATGCTTAGGCCAAGTCAAGGTAGAGAGTAGGCATTGTTTTGTCCTTATTCATTACTTTGGTGGCCTTCTCAAAAAAGTCCACCAGGTTGACGAAACCATCCTGGGTTGGACCCAGTGTCTGAAAGTTTGCTATGACATTGCTTACCTTTTCTATCAGTCTCATATGCAAAGCCTTGGAAAGACTTAACAGTCTTATGAGCCTGTAGTTATCCAGGTACACAGATGGGCCTT